>NW_022707033.1:214203-263248 GCF_011630105.1 Anneissia japonica
GTTTAACAACGCATTGCTTATGACAGCAAAAGATCCTGGGTTCGAATCCCGGTTGGGGAACCTTTTTTCTCACACTCGCAGATTCCTCTTGTTTAACGTTGACAATTTATATATACCGTATATATACAATAGGCATAATATTATTTTGAAATGAAATAGTGATCAATATCAAATGGCATCTATTCTGGACTCAACCGGTTTCTTCCAACAAACTAAAATGACAAACTTGTAACTCTTCGCGATCGAAGTACTTATATAACTTTTTTTTTTAACTTTTTTCTTTTTAATCCGGAAGTAGTGGCATTTTTCTCGAGAAAAATAAAAGTATGGCCTATGGATTCGACTTCCTCAATTGGCCGGTTTCAACAATAGATATTAGGCTTATGGATTGTATTACGCTGCCTTGATAATGCCAATAACTACATTTGCAGGTGAACCTGGAAGTGTAGCACTCTGTTGTATTGCTTATAGTACCAGGATCTATAATTAGACCAAAGAGGTATAAAATAGACCATTGTACTATGATCTCGCGCGTTCGACGTTGTTTTGTTAATGTTGTTTTTTGGCGTTTTTGGTAGGACTATCATGGGCCAAAAATCGGGCGAACCCATAAGAGCAGAATGTTAAAAAAAACATAAATACGTCATAAAACGTAAATAAAAGATAGACGGGCTATTCCTGATCCCACTCAGTTGCCCTGGGTCCCGGGGTAGGGGCAGATGCGGGCGGTGTTCAACGGTGCAATCGCCCCCACCTAAACTGTATTAAGAAACATTATTCTATTGTATTGTTGATATGAACAAAGTACCTGTATGATTTTGAATGTATGAGAGTGCAATTTCTGGGCACCTAGAGGTCCACATTATCAACATTTTCGCACCTCAGCCCCAAAATTGGGCCTGAGGTCGTGTGGACTCTCACGCACCCCCTACCGCCAAATCATGCATCCGCCCCAGTGGGTCCCGAAGAACTTTGGCCAGGGGCCTTGCCTCAAGTCTTTCGTTATCAATTGCGTGATTGTCGAACAAGCAGTGTCACTATTATTAAAAAAGAAAAAGTGCAAGAAGCTACGATATTGATGTCATAAGAACAGGAGATCGGAATCTTAAAACTACTTTTGATAAGGAATGATGATGATGATGATAATGACGATGATGGCGATGATGAGGATCAGTGGCGGATCCAGAAATTCAAAATAGAGGGGCCCGAGGAGGTACTTTAAAAAATGGAGGAGCTGTATGCCTACTACCTCAGCCCCATGGTTGGGGCTGATTTGTGATTATGGCACCTCTAGATGGCTGGAAATTGCACTCTCAGACATCAAATTTTAATATAATTTTCTTTACATTTTTTATTTTTAAATTTTGAACAATTTAAGGGGTGGGGGATGCCCCCCCCCCCTTGAATCCGCATTATGACGATGATACGACGATGATATGAGGATGATGATGATGAGGATGATGATAATGATAATCTTCCATATTCAAGGTGACTGTACCAATGCTCCTGTAGTTTTGCCTGGTCTGCAGTTATCAGGTCTTAATTTTGATGCATAAAACGTTTTACTGTAGGCCTTTGTGTGTTACCGTACGGTACCGTACCTTTTTAGAATGAATACAGCATTCACGCTTGTGGCGAATTATAGAATGAAAATTAAAACGTGCAAGTATGCCAATTCGACTTAAATTGTATTTGCTATAATATGCGATCCATTCGCTAAAACAATACCTATAACAAGAAATGACTGCAAATATCAATATTTACAATCATCAGTTGTATTCTGATTATGTTTAAATAACATCTCTAAATAAAGAGAGATTTGAGAGGCCTCTTGCTAGTGTTTGACGATCCGTTAGCCTAGGCCTGTGTACATATATAAATTTTAGTTGTGAGTGTATAATGTATATGGTACCAGACACATAGCAGTCCTGTTATATAGCCTAAGTGAAAATCGTATTTATAAGAATGAAATTATAATTTCCAATGAAATTCAGATCAAACTGAACTGATTACGTTTTCACACTGATTTTAAGAGACATCAATAATTCGTTGCCTAAAATGATTACCATACATCCAATTTATTGGTCATTATTGTAAAAGATAGGCCTAGACTCTTGTTTCTGGTAATTAATGAGGAAACTATGCCAATCCAATATTTACACCCCTCCCCCTCCCCCCTCCCCCAATCTAACAAAAATAATTAATTTTATGTCAATTGCTTTTCACAAACTATCCCCCGGCGGGGGATAGTTTTTCACCAAAGTTTTAACTGTTGTTTATTTTGTTGTACTGTGCTGATTACTTTTTGTTGTTGTTATTGTAATATGTGTTTGCAGGACCATATTGTAAAACAGCGGTAAGATCTCGCCTGTATATGTTATCCTGCCCAAATATGTTTTTTTTAAAAATAAAAGTATACCGCATGAAAAATTTCAGATTTAATACCTTCTTATGCATCGTGTGATATGCGGTAGTAAACTGGGCCGGACACATTTGCTGGAGCTCACTCCCTCCCCCAAATATCCATATCTTATTGCCCCCGTGTTTGTGTGTGTAAGCATGTAAAGTACCGGTAGTTCTAGCAAAGTCGTTCCTTAAAAGTGCCACTCCTTACAACGTGCCCCTGAATGTACCCTCCCCCTCGCCGCTAATCTCCCCGAACATAAGCTCTCCCCCTTAAATAAGGTCGTGGGGAGTACATGTCTTCCTCGGGATGAGGAATGAACGAAAATGGGGTACAGCCTAACAAAAACGAAAAACAAATGCATCTATAATAATAATTTAATACATATAAAACTTCTTTTTCTCTTTTGTCGGGAAGTAGAACTCAATTTCACTCGAACAATCTAGGCATATATTAAACTAAAGTATAATGTAATTGAAATCTTCAGAGGGAGCATCATCAATAAGAACATGTACTCTAATAATTTGTTCTTGACATTTCTCTTGAACTTAGGTTTTTACGCTCAATTGTTAATTTTTAACTTTCTTGATACTGTATTTTTCCGTTCTTTTCTGTTTTAATATTTATAGACAGGCTTACAAAAGTAAACATAAGAATAAGTAAATTTTATAAATAGACGTGCCTATAACACAAGAGAACATAATATATATATATTTTTTAATGGAATGAATAGGCCTAGGTAATTTTAATCCTGTTTTATCCGACTAAACCTAATTAAATGAAAGACTCGTCGCGTTGCAAATTAGACACCCACACACGCACTCTCTACACAAATATTAAGCATGCGTACTTTGCGCAAACACCATCAAGGGATACCGTAGTCACGAACGATATAAAACTAATTTATCCTAAACGAACGTAAATACAACACAGAATCGGAACTGCGTGTTTTCTGCCCTTGATCTACATTTTCCTCTCATTTGCCGCTCTTTGTAGCCCTCGTGATTCTAAACGTTTCTCCGTTAAGTTCAACGTCCGCAGTCAAACTCATAAGAAAATGCACCAAAACTTTGCTTATAGACTTGCTTACTATCCAATTCACTCAAAATATAGCGTAAAGGGAATATGGTTGGCTTTATTTTGGCCTTTTTATATACTATTCAAGCGTTATATGATAATAACCTTGGATTACTGAGGTTTTATTAGTAAATTTATATTCAAAACATTGTGATCACTTCTCAATTCTTGTTACTGACTCAACTGAGTTCTTAGCCTGTAAGATTGTGACATGCCAATCACTTACGCAAATATCAACCCGCCCCCTTCTTTCATTGGCTGGCGATTACGCATCAGCTCATTTTTATGCTAATAAGATAGGGGATCTCTGAAACGTAAGCAAAACAAAGCGCTCGATTGCAACATACACAATTTCTACTACGCCATAGCTACGAAAGAGGTATACATTCTACATAAAGAACATTTTAGTGGATTTGTTCCAAGGATTCGGAGCCAAAATCGGCTGTGTTTGAAAGAATAGAATTTTAGGAAACACGAGGCAGACACGGAGCGAGCCAAGTTGGATTACTCTTGTGATGAGAACGACCTGAGAGGAGAATCTAGACCCATGCATACAATCATGTCTATGGTAAGGACTTCGTTGGATTGTTTACATTTTATCGTCGGTTGAAAAACTGAGAAGGGTTGGAAATTGTAAATCCTACATTCATATACTTCTTTTTCTATATGAAATATATCACTGAGTATCATAGTGCAATGTAGTTTGTAAGTTACTGTTTTAAATTTAGACTTAGAGGCACAGCCAAGCCTAGCAAGCTGACCATGCCATACCTGTCTGTAAACATGATGATCGTTGATGTTGTGAACAACGTGGTACGGCTCACGCACCGAAAGCATTTCAAGTAGTATTTTCTGTGGCCTAGATTTCAGAACACACTACCCAGCTTTTTAGTTCTAACCACATTGAAGGGGATATATCCTATAGTATAGGCCTATTTGATATAGTAGCCTTAAATGTATGTGCACATATTTGTTTTCAAACACTTTCGTGTAATGTTTATTTACAAACAAACAAAACTCTACTTTACTAGGCTAGGCACATGTACACAATGCAGAGTCAATGCGTGGCTGTACCATGATGTGGCTCTGCCAACATACTGTACTTAAAAACAGGCTTAAGGTTTTGGAAAATCTGGTCTTTGTACTCGTGGTAACAAATAAAGCAACAAGAGTACTGCTGAAAATTTTAATGGTGTAATTAATATATGATTAAACAGCTTTCATGCAAAAGGAGTACAGTATATTTATTTTAAAGTACAATGTTCCTACCTCTAAGTTAGTAGAGAACTTGTAAGTATATGGAGCTAAAATTCCAATAATAGCAAAAAAGCATAGCTTTTTATATTGAATCATTGTACAGTATACTTGATCGTACCCATTATCACTCTGAAAATGCCATATTATTAATAGAGGACTTCATGTATGCTTATTTTTTTTTTATACATAGGATGAGTTCCACCCTTTCATCGAGGCCTTATTGCCACACGTTAGGGATTTTTCTTACGTGTGGTTTAATCTCCAGGCCCGTAAACGCAAGTACGTCAAAAAGCATGAGAAACGAATGACACAAGATGAAGAACGTCAGACAAAAGATGAGTTAATGAACGACAAACCAGAACTGAAACAGAAATGGGCTTCAAGATTATTGGCAAAGTTACGGAAAGATATAAGGCCAGAGTTCCGTGAGGATTTTGTATATACTGTTACTGGCAAAAAGTTACCGTGCTGTATTCTGAGCAACCCAGACCAGAAAGGCAAAATGCGAAGAATTGACTGTTTAAGGCAGGCTGATAAAGTCTGGCGTTTGGACCTTGTAATGATTGTCTTGTTCAAAGCTATTCCACTCGAGAGTACAGATGGAGAACGTCTGGTGAAGTCTTCCGCCTGTGGTAATCCTTCTCTCTGCGTTCAACCTTACCACATCAGTGTTAGCGTGAGAGAACTGGATTTATACCTAGCCAACTTTATTATGCAGTCTCCTGGTGAGTTTTTAAAAAGAGTTAATATCAGAAACATAAACCATGTTCACATTGGACTAATTTTACACAAGATATGAAGGGTAACTTTACATTACATGCTGGTTAAAAAGTTACAGTGCTCTTCGCACTAGTATTTAAACTAGCTTTAAGCAACAGATAATAGGATTTTGTGCATGTGTGGTCAGTCTATTAGTGGGTAGTGAGCGCAGTATTCATGCTGTTTTCATTGAACTTTTATGCTTGTGAAAAATCTTCCTGGTTATTTCACCACTGGGTTATTTCAAATTACGGGGAGCGAACTGTGTGTTTTTATTTTGAAATACTGAATGTTTACCATTTTATACCATTTCTGAAAAATAGGCACTAAATTAAATATGGTTTATCAGGTTTTGTTGTTGCTTGTTGTTACCTACAATGTTAGGTTTGACTTGTTAACTATATACTTTGACTATTCTATACAGTTCTTATCACTGTTGGAACTACCCAATCCAACTTTACTGTTTAAAGAGGCTAATTATACAGATTTGCACATTTAGATGATGCGGACACAGTTTTCATAAACTGTGGATTGGCACCGTAGTAACAGAGCTGAATGTTATTTACGCTCATTACAGTACATCAGATCGTTTTAAGCTAGCCTTTCCTACATTTGCTACTGTTTTTAGCAAGCCAGTATCAGTATTGAATTGACTATAGTATTGTATACACGCTTCGTCCTCCCCTTCGGTTAATTGGTTCTTATTCAGTGTCATTGTACTCCTGATCCGGCTGGTTGTAATATCTACAAGAAGCCTGTACTGGTCTAGCTGCTAGTAACACATGCAGGCTGTAGGCTTCCACTCTTCATAGTAATTTTTCTGGAAAGCTCTCAGCTGATGTTAGGTATTCCCCGTTGACCTAATTTTGACTTGGATTCACTCCAAGCTTAACAGCTCTAGAGGCAAGGCAAATGTATTCACTGTACAAGACGACTATGCAAGCTAAACTATTGATCTATGTATCAGACCTAACAATGTATAATAATAAAGGAATCGTGCTGTATAAAATTGATATCTTGGCAAAGACTGAGGATTGTGTTAATCTTGTACAATTGTCATGTAACAGGAGATTGTAAGACCCTGAACCATTCTTAACCAATGCAACCTTGGCTGGTAATTGTGTGTTATTAGTTTGTGGTGAAAAATGACACAATAAATTTGAAGTCTCCTTAATTATGAAATTACCAACAGCAGTTAAGGGGAATGAAACAAATCGCTTCATTTAAACTATTTTTTATCATCTACATTATCATCACTACATGATTTTTCGTATTGTCCTGCTACTTAAGACAAATAACAAATGGCTTATATTTCAGGATGAATTTATTTATTGAAAAATACTTTTAAAGTTATTAAATATGCCCAGTCTATATTTAGAATCAATAAAAATAATATCTTTGTCACCTCTGTCTGCCTACTGTTTATCATGTATAAAATATTCTAATATCATAGGCCTACAAATATTATTAATAATATACAGTACATGCTCAAAGCATTTCATTAGTTAATGTGTGGTTTTAATTGTTTGTCATTTTTTAAATGTTAAAAATTGTATGTTTTAAACATTCAAAATTGTAATGCATGCTATATAATCTACTGCACTACAATACTATATTATTTAAGATTTTATAATGCTAACAATTTTTCTTTTACTATTCATATTTCTACTGATTAAACTTCCACTTTAAAATAAATTTTGATTAAAGCAATAATTAATAATATTAAATAAATTATAGTGAAAGTCATTTCAACTATAAATCCACCTTTGATAAAGTGCCAAAAGCAAGGGTGAAAATCAACTAAATACGGCTGTACGTAATATTTAAAAATGTTTTAAAAACTGTTTTGAATTACTGTTGTTGGCTTCTTCATATTAATCCTAATATTGTAGGTCATTGTGAATGATACAGCCCCTTTTAAATTTACTAAATAAAGAAAAACGTCAATAGTTAATGTTTATTTAAGCTTACCTAAATACTGTAATTTTTTTTAGTTATTTTAGCCTTCAATTTCAAAATTATAATAATTGAATTTGAAATTTACAATTTTTTTGCATAATTGATGATCTTTGCTAAGTGGAGGTTTAAACTGGATCTTGAATCCTTTTGAATGAGTACAGATTTTATTGAATATTTGATGGCTTCCAAATTGTAACAAGTGCAGGTTTAGTATTGAAATTAACGCTCATAGTTAAATCAGTGTAGAGTATAAAGCAAATAACTTTTTTTGCACTAATGTGACTAAAATTACAAGCTTCGTTAAAAGATACTTGAGTAAATGTAATCCACTGTTGCACACAATGGTCCTCGAGATTCTGAGTACTTTCAGAATATGGGGAACTAAGATTTTGTACTTGTTCAGGATGTCACCTTTGACTTTGATTCCTTTTAGCTTCCAATCAGATGATGGCTGATGTCACCAAGGTTAAGCCTTGTGATTTTCAACTACTTGCACATCAAAAAGGGACCTTCTACAAAGTTATGACTGTGAAGAATTTTCATTTTTTCTGGATGAATTATTAATAACTTACCTTTATTGTTTATAAAATCAATAAAAATACTACAGGTATAGTAAGAAGAATTTTATATAATATAATCATGCTATTAAACACAAAAATTTAAAGTTTGATATAAAAATGAAATGAATGTAAATAATGCAAATGAAAGTATGCAAATTATACTAAATATTGAAATTCTTTTTAGAAGAGCATATTAAGATCTTTAAAATTATGAAATGGCGAGAGATTTTAAGAGATTAAATTACTGTTAGATAATTATAATTAAGTTGATTATATCACAGACTTATGAAAACTGCTGGTTAATTCCTGATTGAGTAATGTATTGTAGTTTTAAGGAAGCATACAGTTATAATATAGGATTAACTTTGGATTTGTGTTATGTTTTTTTACTTTGAACTTGAGAAAAGCCAAGGTTGGATTATGAACTCATACATAATACCTTTGACTTATGACTACGACCTGATCTTAAATTTGGTTAAAAAATTTTTCTTTAACTGTCGACTCTACTCTAGAATAAACTGCTTTTTATTTTCAACTCACCCAATGCTATCAGATTAGCAATGAAACCATTTAATTTATGAAGGGTCATATTTGACATATAAGATTTAACACGAAATGGAGCCATTTCAACCCTAAGTACTGTATGGTGTACTGACAGCAGTGTAAAAACATATATAAGCATATAGGTATATATATATATATATATATATATATATATATATATATATATATATATATATATACATTCAACACTTACTGTGTATGACGCAAATTTTCGGTCCGTCTGGACCTTCTTTAGGTGTAGTCCGATCGTCGTCTGAACCAATCAGTTTGTCTCCCGTTTTCGCATAACATGTTACATTTAACTATACGGAGTAGTGGTTATTCATGAGTATGGTAAATAATTCATGACATCATACCACTGTTCCTTTATATTATAGGCTATGGTAGAATTCGATAAAATGTATAGATGAAAAACGTCAACATATAAGAAAATGCCCACAATAATAATACATAGCCACAAGACATTTTCACTCGTATCCTGTGCTTATAGTTTACAATGTTTGTGCCTTGTTGATGTGAGGGATTTATCTTTAAAACTCAAAATAGATATGGGATACCTCTCTACACTACAGGACAAGCGTATAGATATAGTAATACATAGACATCAGTTGCCCTCCCCCACACTGTTAAGTGGATGTTATGAAATTATGACCTGATAAAATAATAAGCATGTGACCTTGTATTCGATGGTGCTTGTGATTTCAACCTGTCCAGTATGACACACCTTATGCTGTACACCTGTTGACAAATGCTGTATATTTTGGGACTCCTGGGAAATCCATGTTTTATTTTGATTATGTCGATAATGCAATAAAGACATTGCAACCTATTGCAACATTAAATGCAGTTTAAACTTTCGATATATAGTACTATGCTATAGCATATTCTAGTTATGTATTCAAACTTTTAAAAGAATTTTAATTTTATTAGTAGTATTATTAGGAAATACTGTGTATTATTTGTAATATTACCAGTATATTATCTATTTATTGTTCTTTAAATTTAAGATCTTTTTAATAGTTTATTTTTTTAGTAATTAATAACATATTTATTGGTTCCAAATTTTATCAGCCAAAATATAATGTTTTACTTTATGACAACAAAAGCAACTTTAATTTCATCTTAAATTTTCTCCCTAATTATGAGGTTATCTGCTTTTGCCTTAATGGATTGAGTACTTATTGGTGACATTCGACTAATGACTCGTTGATAACTCAGTAGTTTAATGGATTGAGCAACTTAATTGTGACTTATCGGATTGATTGGTTTATTTGTAAGTTATTTGATACAAACTTACAGCACTGGCTGTCCTCAAAATTAGCGCCTGAATGCGTCAGTGCTGGGATAAACAACGGTGCCTAGCCAAAGCTTATACTTTTTACATCGTCCACAGCACTCACATTGGTAAAGTGATTTTTTGGTCAAAATTTGCTTTCCATAATAAATTATAAGCTGCCACAGGCTAGTAGTCCATGGTGTTTCCAGAAGTCCTTGCAGAAACAAGTAAAACTTAAAACTTTACAGTATATTGTAGAGTATTTCAGAAATTTTACAGTGCCAGTGGTAGTCACTGATAAAATTGCTAATTACTAATTTTGAGGGCTGGTTGTTGAATTGATGACGTTAGTAACTTATTAGATCAATAGTGACTTATTGGATTGGTGATTTATGTAACTTATTTGTTTGATGAATTATAGTGTGTAGACTTACTGTACTAGTGACTTGTTCAATTGTATGTCAATAATGATGTGCAAAAATTAGTTGTTTTTTACACCATAGGTGATGACTCTTCCAGCTTATCTTTCCAGCTGGTATTTAGATATCCTCTTTAAATAAATGAAAAAATAAATAAAATACACGTGTTTTCTAAACTAAATCTTAAATTACAAGGCTTAGAGAGGAGGTGTGATTTATTTGTGAGAGAAAGATTTGAAGCCAGGGCCCTGGGGATGGAAAGGCAAGCATCTTAATCATGGTATACATTTCCACTTCAAGTTTTAAAGTGTTTGTTGGGATGTTACTCCTAGAAAGTATTATTATTATTTCCATGTATATCACACCTGAAATATATTGAGGATGCCTGATTACATTGTTTGTGGCTGTACAGCTATACTATAGAACTAGATGTGTTGTTTTCGTTACTTTCCAGCAATTAAGAGGCAGTAGAAGATATATTAATATTAATGTAGTAAGATTCAGGTTGATGAATATGAACAAATTGCTGTGTCATTTGACAACAAATCAGTAGACTGGTTTTGGCAAGTATTTTCAGGCTTGATCAGATGTCAAATGTCATTGTTAAATAGGTCAATGAGTGACCTATATTGCATTGTGAAGTCTTCTCATCATGTTATTGTATCCCAATTTTTATTTGTATCTTTTTTTTTATCAATGCAATTTGTGTTATCAATATTATTATTTGAAAGCTTCTGCTAAAATGTCCACTTTTCCGTATGTTCTATAATTCAACTGTCTTATTTTGTCTGTTTTATGTTTTATCTTTCAAAGACCCTGATGCACAAACAAACCTTGACGATTCTACTACTACTACAACCAACAACACACGTTACCACAACTTGCCAACACTCCATACTCCAATCCAGCACCATTCGCCCATTGAACAGGCCTATAATGCCCTGCCCACCACCAGGTTCGGACAGCAAATGCTCCCCGTCACCATCCACAATGACACTTCATACCCGCAATGTAAGTGTTGCGCCCATATTTGGCTAAATACTATAGTATTTAAAAAAACATGGTGAAAATAGTAAACACATAAAATACATAGATATCTAATATATTCGAGAACTATATTTTAATATCGTCACCCACTAATTCTGTTCTCTGCATGTGTTAATAAATGTCAAACTATCAAGGTCTTTCAGGTGGTTTTGACATCACTAATATTTCAACCACTCTGGACATAATGCAAGATTTTGGACTAATAGCTTATCTTAATAATTTTATTTTATTGATAAAATTCCATTTATATTCAGTTTGTCATATGGTTTGTCATCAATATGCACGGTTAATGGCAACTACATGTTGATTTTGTTGCTACTTATATATTTATTATAAATTTGTTTTTGTTTTTTGTTATTTTTGATCAGAATGGATTTCTTTAATCGCAACTTTTTCAGTGAAAAAAATACATCTGTTTTGCATTTCTTTGAGGCTTATAGCACAATGTTCATTAACTACAGTATATTCATAATTATATATTAAGATTAATTAAACATTTAGTAATAAGAACAATACTGTAATTAAAATTTTTTTTTAATCTGTAAGGCTGTTCAGCCTACAAAATGGGAGCTCATTTGTAACCTATCATGTTGGCACATTAGGGTATTCATTCAGCAGCATGTTATAAAAATAGATATATAACTGAAACATAAAAATAAGTGGTGGCAGGGATTCAAAAGTGGACTGCATCTCATACCTGGCACTGTTTCAATTCAATTTGTACTCTCAAACACAGGTTTCCTCTAGTGATATACCCATACACCTTTGTAATTTGATATTGCTAAATTTGTATGTGTAGGATGTAAGAATGCAATATCCTGTCAACAGGTATGCACTGGTGAGCTGCCGTTCTTACCTGTGATTTCTGGTTGCGGATGTTGGTTAAATTGCACGTGTTTTGATTTCCTTCAAAGGTCTTCATGTGCTGTTTTTAGGTTTTCTGGGTTTCATAAAATTTTGAATTGTTTTTAGTAACAACACTTTGATAGGAATTTATGTTGTTGCAGGACAAGCATTTTGACAGTACATTAAATGTACCTTAGTGTGTAGTAATATTAATAAATGGTTCTCATTCTCTCCTATAAATGGTAACTCATATTTGTCATCTATAAATAGTAGGCTTAAATTGAAAAACATGGTTCTAAAGTTCAAATGTGTACTGTCATACTGAATGACTGGCCGCATTCGACTGGTCGTCCTTCGTTAAACCATGCCCACCTGCGCAGTTGTAAAATCCTACTTAATGAAGGCGACCAGTTGAATAGAAAACTTAAAGTAAATACTCGACAAAATAAAATGGCTGCATAGTTACTGCGATACACGTTGCGTAATCAAGATTGCTTCAGCTTATGGCCGTATGGGTTTTTTATATAAAAAAATGTTTTCATCCAGTTTTTAATTCTGTTAGCCTACAATTATTTTTTTACTTCATGTGGGTAAATATTATAATTTTTATTTTCTGAAATTTAATGTAAATTATATTAACGCAAATTTTTATTTTTAAACTGACCAATCGGCCATGTTTGTTTTTGTCACGTGGATAACTTAATGTTATCCACGCACTCTGGTTGCGTTAATTTTTGTTGCTAACAAAGTCTATTTTATGAACCAGTCAAATGAAAATAATATTCAATGAAAAATCGTAGTCAACGAAATGAACCAGTCGAATAAACCCGGTGGTACGTTCTGTGTTCTACTCTATTGTATGTTAAACTGTTTAAGGAATTTTATGACTGATGTCTCTTGATTCATGGAATTGATCCTGCGCAAATATTATGGTTGATTTGTTGTGTTGTTTATGTTTATTTCCTTATCAAATATTGATTATATATGATTAACATATATATAATGTTAACATATTTTAATAGAATTTGATTAGCATATGTTGATTAATTATTGGGCAACAATGATGCTGGCTGGGCTACTGAGAAAGAATAACATTGTAGTTCCAAATTGAAAGTGATCCCAGCAGAGAGGCATAAAGTGCATTATGGATTTACTGTATTTTGTTTTTGGTAATTGGGCCTAGTTAACGCAAAGGTCGTCACACCCGGGTCACAATTATTCACACCCTGCTGCTTTCTTCTCTTGCGACCTTGTAATATTTCTTGGAAAAACCAATGCTAATTCATTCCACAGAGAAATCAAGATGTCAAGACCCTTTACTGAAGTGTGCCTCCCGTTTTAAAAAGTATTGTTTCTGTCGGAAGCATTCCTGTATTGTTCCCTTGTAGGAAAATCCTATTCTTTTATGTGTCCTAAATTTGTTACAATAACTTCCGTTCATTTCCTTAGTTATTTTTTGGTCACTGGTGTTCATTTACAATGTTCCTTTGTTCAGTAGTTTATTGTACTATACCCACTAATGATGATCTGCCGCAAATAGTTAACAGCGTTATGTAATGCTTCTCCTACTTATGTGTATCCCTTAAGTAAGACTTTGTTTATACCTTGTTTAGCGAATAAGCTGAACGCAAATATTGATGATTTCGAATAAAAATAAAATTTTATTTTTGGCCAATTAGCGCACCTGCACCCCCCCCCCCCCAAACAAAAAAAATGATTTTTGTTTTTATTTTTATTACGCCCAGCTGCCTTGAAATCTCCAAAGATAAAATATGTATATTTCTTCCTAATTATATGAATTTGAAGCATTTAACATCCAATTTTACATTCACCAATAAAATTTTATTTTTATTTTCTCCTCCGTCTGGATGTTTTTGGCAAAACTATTTGCTAAATAAGAAAACAAAATTTTATTTTTATTTTTACTCCGCCCTCCTCTGATGATCTTTAACAAAATAAGTACGCGAAACAAGGAATAAAAAATGTCTTGCCTTATGCAAATTTAATTTTTAGACGTCACAATGTCTTACTTGAGTTTTGCACCACTTTTCTTTCTAGAATACAGAGTGTTCTTCCTCATCAAGAAAAACTTAATTTTATGTTTTGTTTTTTTTTACTTTTCATGGTTGTAAAATCATCGTAGAATTATCCACTATACTGTAGGAATTCTTAGTGTTACATTCCATGCGAAATTAAGCATCATTTAACCATAATTCTTCTAATTGGCCCATTTGATATTGGTTAAGTGGTTATTAGTTCTGGTAACGACTAGGTAGTTATCCATAGCATAGCTAACCCTCACCTTGGCCTACATATTGGTATCTACTAACGCTCTTGTGCATTCAACATCTTTAGATTTCACCTACTTCGCGATGACCTGTGCATAAGGTTCGCTGATTAAGTGCAAAATCATGATATCCGTGAACAGGAACCAGGTGCAAAACATCTATGAATAAGATTCATAATTCAGCTTAGTTTTGAACAATTAGTTTGTAGTTAAGCTTGTTTTTTTCTCCCAACAATAATTTACTATTAAACAATTTCAAAATAGTTTTGATCAAAAGAAATTTAATAAGTATGCACTAAAAACTAGTAATTGCCAAAATTGGTCAAGTTGGGAGGGAAAGGTGTTTCATTGCCAGTTTAATGATGTTTTCACAGTTGTTCCAATTTCATTCATTTTAGTAAGTAGCTTTATACCAACATTTTATATCTTATGCCGGGGCCGATCTTGGTGATTCTGCATTTCCCAACTACCTTTCTACCTGTTTCTTAAGTTTTAGACTTTAACAACATTCCATTCCAAATTTCTAGTTTTTCTTGTTTGAGATCTTCATGGATTATGAATCAGGTACTAATATTACATGTCCATTCTTCACTAATGAATTATTCATAACTTTTCAATGAATCAGTGGTTCATGTATTAAATTATTCATTATTCTTATAATTTATGTTGATTGCTAAGCCAGGAGATTACAGAGATGCTTTATCTCTGGCTTAGTATCGCTAATTAAAGTTCTGTGGCAATATGGTTAGCTGGGAATTAGGCTGTGTAATTGTAAGTTAGTCTTCTTTATCTATGATTCCCTAAGCTTATCTGATCAATATTCAATCATGTACTTTCACTATTATTCCCTTATGAATAATCAACAAGTTATTTTAGTAGTAATTCATCAGTTCATAAGATTTATTGTGTATTGTTGTCAGCTCATACCAACATGAAAGCTTCCTTATCAATAAATTTACAAGACTTCCTAATGTAAAGAAAATTAAAAAAAAGTTTTTCTTTAAAAATAATACATACTCCAACAAAAGAACACACCATTGGTCAGCATCAGGAATATTATTGCCAATTTTTTTTTCAAAAATTTCCCAAAATGTTTACAATTAAATTAATGTTTTTATAACAGAAACACTTTCCGAGATAAATTTTATTTTTTGATACACTAATTTTTTGTGTGCTCTATACTACATAGTATTTGTAGCGACCTCGCTGAGAGTAGAATTCAGTTTTTGTTGATCTAGTGTTCAGTAATATTAAAATTTGGGAGGATACTTGAAGCATTATGAGAAATGTGTATTAGTAACATCCAAATGTATACAATTGCACAACCAGATAAAATTAAAATATTTTTTAATCGTATTTGTAATAATATTATATATCAAGAAGTATAACATTAGATTGTAAACTTGATTGTTTTTTTTTTGTTGATTTTCAGATCGTCCACCAAGTGATTCAAGTGAAAGCTTATCGGTAACAAGTGGTAGTGAAACAGATTACCGTGGTGAGATATTTTTCAGACTCAGATATTTTAAAATTAATATAAAACCATTAAAATAGATAAAATAATATTAAATTTTCCATTATACAAAGAACAGTTGCAAATAAGTTATATAGTACTATTATATTGGTATTTAAACTAGCTCCAAAGGACTCTTTTTTTTTAATATGTTGTACAAAAGGGTGCTTTTACGAAGAACTTGGGAATGGTTAGGTATAGATTTTAATATTAAAAAACTGGGGGAGGGGAAAGGAGTGCAACCACCCTCCTTCCCCCTCCCACCTTTAATAAAGAAACAAGGACTTGTTCAATGTTAATGATTGGCTAAGTTTGTTACACCTGCGTTTTATCATAACCTTGATTCACGTTTCAATGTGATCGTGATTCGATTGAATCTGTTCAGGATCTACTGCCTCCCAGGAGTCTCTTCTTGAGAGTTCATATTGAGCATGATGGAATTATTAGCATTTTATTCCCATTCAACCAGTACACTTTACCACCTGTTTGTAGAAATGTATTGCGGAATGCAAAATATAAGTAACAGGAACACCCATTCGCATACAATGCTCGTTGTAATTATAACTGGCCAATGACATTGATTGTTTCTTTTTTTGGTGGGGTGGAGATTGTGATGATGAGAGCTGGGGGAGTTTTCAATAGCTGATCTCTGTGGATCCATGTTTCTGATTTTTCTATTCACTGTGGGTCATCCCTTGACCTACTTACATTCCCAGTGCTGTGTGCTAATGGTCCCTTATTCTATAAAAGGATGTACATCCATTTGATAGTGATTTGCTATGTACTGGTAGTGCCATGTACATTGTGGTAAGCTACTATATGCCTATACCTCAAAATTACTTTTAAGTTTAAAGTAAAAATGTAAAATGATAAAAGAAACTTAAATTGAAAAGAATTGTCAGTGATTGGAATATCATATAATATACTTACTTATTATTTTATTACTTTTTTTTAATTATTTTATAATTACTATTATTATTATTATTGTTATTGTTTCTCTGACGATACAGAGTAGTATAAAATCTAAGTCATTCTCCCAAAGGCCAACAACCTTATCCTTGTCCTTGAGAAACATCTCCATGCTTAGTTTGTTTCTCCAGTTTCACATATTTTTACTAAAAATGTCACTGTACCCAGTGGAACTATCAACGCCCACGTTTACCTGGAAAAACAGTACCCATGACGATTCTACCATACATCCAGTAATGAGAAGGAAGTGAGAATTTTGTAAAAGTAGATACAGAAACAGCTTGGTGTCTTCCTTTACTTTGTGTTACAAATTTTCTCTGGATATTAAATTCATGGCACATATTACCCAGAAATGGCAAACTCCAAAAATATAGTATTACAGAATTTAACTGTATTTATTTAGATGATTTTTTTTTATAAGAATACATTTTATAAAAACACTGAGGCTGAAATTTGGCTAAAAAAATAAGATCAAAATAAAAACAAATTGAGGCTAAGGTAAAATTTCAGAAGAGGTGTTTATTTATTTTTTAAGTTAAAAAAACCAACCAATCTTATCTGTACCTTATGTGCTGTAGGTGTGGCTATAATGCAATATAATAACGCAATACAGTAATATACTGTACTGTAAAATAATAATTGTCCATCTTTGAAAGGTGTGTAGAATATGAACAAAATAAGAACATCTTGAGCCTGAAATCTGCAAAATAATAAGAACACTGTTCTTATGTATATAAAATATGTGTAGAAAATATATGAAATAATGATAGTAGTCTTGGTACTAACTGCTGATTATCAAAAAGATATTGAAATATCAATAGTAATGAGGATTATGTTGAGAAACAGTAACATTGACAGTATTAACTAATTTATGTTCAGCCAGAAAATAATATATTTCCCTGATCTTTATTGCCAATGTTTCAAATTTCTGTTTGACCCTAACAAGCACCAAGTAAGTCCACATATCAAGTGCCCTGAGCATCTTACATTAGATGAATATGTGCACTATATAAAACTACACTATTATTATTATTATTATTAGAAGCCATTATAGAATAGAAACTTTGAGAATAGCAGCTATGACCATAGGAGTTTTTCAGAACAGCAGTTATCAGAACAGCAGTTATCAGAACAGAATATGAGTATCAGAACAGCAGCTATCAGAATAGGAGTTTTGTCAGATCAGCAGCTATCAGAATAGGTGTGTCAGAACAATAGCTATCAGAATAGGAGTATCAGAATAGCAGCTATCAGATTAGCAGCTCAGAACAGCAGCTATCAGAATAGTAGTATCAGAGCAGTAGCTATCAGAACAGTTAGCTATCAGAATAGGAATATCAGAACAGCAGCTATCAGATGGGAGTATCAGAGCAGCAGCTATCAGAATAGGAGCATCAGAACAGCAGCTATTGGAATAGGAACTATTAGGACAGGAGCCATCAAAACAAGAGAATTAAAAACAGAAGCCATCAGAACAAAGCAATCTAACCACCAGAACAGGACTGTTTAGAACACAAGAAGCTATCAGGTTGCGATTCATTAAAATAAGTATATTGTAAAAATATGTCATCAATAATAATATTTCTTCAGATTAAAGAATCATGTTGACCGGAGTAAACCTATAGACTTATGATTTCATCAGAATCAATATGAATAAACTTTTTTCTCTACTATGGAAGCTACCAGAATGAATATTCTTCAAAAATTAATTGCATAAAGCATGAGTCAGCAGAGTTCGCATGTTATTGCATGAATTTTAATATAATATATACTTGTCAATAATAACCATTGTACAAGGTCATAGGTCACTGTATGTTAATTGCGCATCACTTGACTCAAATCAGTAGTCTCAACAATTTTGTATTGGCTATTATATTAATATATTATCACTCCCTATGTTATTAACCAAATACTGTAACATTTGTTAGGACTTCATAATGTTGTAGCTTCACTTGATTGTTTGTCATGATTTATTTGTATCTCCATGTTGTTGGTCATTACAACATTTGTTAAGTACTCTCCATGTTGTAACTTCACTTGTTGGCCATTATCCCTTGATTGTTGGCCATTATATCATCTGTTAGCATCCCCCATGTTGGTCATTATGTCAACTGTTTTAGCACCCTCCTGGCTGTTGGGTTTTTTATATCGTCTTTTATCATCCCTTTATTATTGGTCATCATTGCATCTGTTATCATTCCCCTTATTTTCAAGTTCATAGCTCTCTTCTTTAATTTCCTGTTTGCATAATATCATTTTCAAGGTCACTTACATGTAGGTCAGAATTATGAACCTTACCTGTATCTTTGTTCAGCCATCCTTATGCACTATAATGCCTGTTGCTCCTTTTATAAACCTTGATCATAACAGACTCAGCTGTCATATAGACCTATGCCAGTGTCTATCAAGAAGAGGTTGGATGGTTGTCCAGTCAGCTGCCATGCTAGATTCTATAAAAATCAATGAGATGGGATCCAATCTGATCTTTTGGGCGAAAGGTGAAGTCCTTGCTTATTGTGCTGAAGACCCCAGTTGAAACCCGGCTGATATTAATGGGAATCTGATGTGAGTTATTTGGGGTGAGGAATAATGTACAGTATTCGTTACACAGGACTGGTGCTGCACTGTCAGGTCTCCTGGGGGTCTAGCCAAAATGATTAAATTTCAAATTTACATTGGATCTCCCATAGATACCCTCTTAAGGAATTTTGATAAGTGAAGTTGTTGCTTGGTGGTTAAGATGCTTGCTTTTTAACCCCTAGTATTCTGTGTTTAATTCCTGCCAAGGAATTATTAAGCTCACTATTTGCTTCCGTAGCCCAGCTGCATGTCGGAATGTACTTGCAATGTATTTTCTGTTTTGTTTAGTAGATAGAAATGTTTTTTTAAGTCAAATTTTGATATTTGAAAGCGCATCTTTACGAAGGCTAGGTAGTCACGGACCACGGCCATACACAATTCAGCACAGTGACGCTGCACTTTATGCGTTATTCTCTTACCTTTACCACCAGCTTACGTATGCATTTCCAAAATATTTTTATTATGCTTTATTTTTTGTTCATAGTTTGAATATAATTGGTCATCAGGTCCTTTTATTCAACCTATTTAATTTTCAATTTTCTACTGTACTTGAATTATTTTTTTCCGAGTGTTGCAATGATTTGATTTTTAAAAATAAAAACATTGGCACTGTATAGCTCACTTCCCCATCATTCTTACGCCCCTTGATAAAAATGGATATTGGGACGACCCTGGAGAGGCCCCCAGATAGACTACATTGTTAAAATCTAAGGCATGTGTTATTACTTAAGTTTTTATCTTTTTGGAGAGTTGGTTTGTTACAACAGGAAGGTTTAATTTAAAGTTCATATTGTTCTGTTAAAACAAGTGAAGGTTATCTGAGCTGGGTTTGCCAGTGAAATACTCCTTTACTAGGTGATGCTCTGATCATGTGTACAAGTTATTGACCCTGTGCATGCAGAATGAAAGAGTGAGTCATATCCTGAAGAAATTAAAACAATGATGGGGAATAGGAGAGTAGCCGTCGACCAGGAAGCATGTAAGGATCATGAGGATGACAAGCGACTCCCTGCGAAGGGCCCCATCTGACTTCAACTCACTTAACAAAGTGTATTGACTTAAAATACACAATGTGCAAATAATAATCCTAACACGCTGTCAATTGTGTAGAATAGAATAATATTAATAACAATACATTAATGATGATTGTTGATCGTTGTTTATTGTATATTAATAACAGTATGATTGTTGATCGTTGTCCATTATATAGAAAAATTAATAACAACACTTTAGTAATGTGTTTGGATTTTAGCCCTAATTTAGCATATCAAACAGATTGAAAGTGTTGAAAGAATTTAATTTAGCTTCAAGCATTGTATAGATGACAAACAAAAAAAAACAAAAAAAAAATTATTATTTTGTACAGTAACACTGGAAACATGGACAAACCATATAGGACCTTCTTTCTTCCTTGCTGAATGTTTTCTATTGGTGGCTAATTATAAAAATGTTTATAAAAATTCACTCAATCAATACAAGGTTGTTGCTACTACTATGGCTTACAAATACAAACAAAAATTTAAAAAACAAGAGACAAACCAAAGTTCTATTAATTTTTTAGGGAAGAACAAACCTACATTAATGTTGTAGTTAGTAATAAGTGCAATGGTGTTTGAACCTACCAGATAGGCCTACTTCCCAAGGACACAGGCAAAATGCACATCGAAAGAGATGAGAGCAACCGCTGTGTTAACCACCAATAATCAAGTTTCTATGTAGAAAATTTCAAGGTCGGTTTTCAAATCCTGTAAAACAACTCAATTTTTTTTTACCACTCACTTTCGTAACAATAGACATAGTTTACAGTAGAGTCCCGTGTTTGGGACGCTCCTATTAAAGGAACGTGGAGACTTTTGGCTTCAAAGTGACAGAAAATATATACGGCCAACCCCTATTCAGGGGGACACATTTATTGTTTCCAAGGGGGTTCCATTAATAGGTATTATTGTAATTCTATTCAGTAGTTAGCAATTGTATGCTTGATATTAAGTGTTACTATCATCAGTGTTACATGTATTATAATGATTAAAAAATATCCCACATAAAAATAAAATAGAAACAAAAAACAAATAGCATGGCAAGTAACCAATTATGAACTTAAATATAGGATTTAAGGACAGGTTGTTATGAAGGGGGTAAATGACCTTGGTAAATATATCTGGCCACCCAAGCTGTTTCCAGTTAACCCAATACAGAGCTAGGCTCCAGAAGTCTAAACCTTCAGCAAGGCCAACTAGTTTTTGACCCTGCACGTGATAGCATGCCCCCTCTAAAACAATGGCCTGTCAATCGCACAAGGTCGTCAACTTCAATGTGGCTGTTTGCCTCTCAAGTTGCTCATCGATTTCGAAACATAAGAAACTTAAAATATATGAAGTATTAAAGATCGTTTTAATTTTTTCATAAATACGTATTTAATAGGAAAAGTATATATGATAATAATCTAAATTTCTGATCATTTAGGTAGCTAAAGATGAATTTGGTATTAATGTCAAAAATACAATAGATGTAATTTTCCAATAATTTAAGATAGGTTATTAAATAATTATTAAATGAATATTTTTTTTTTGTAATTCCCTATTGATTGCTAAGTTTGATTTTATTTTAATATATATTTGGCATTGCATACAAAATTAAAAATATTAAATCACTAATTTCACTTTAGTAAGAATACAAGAAAAGGAAGTTAAAAATACACATTCCAAGAATAGTTGTATCAATAGCATTTTCATGGTTTTATTTCCACTACGAAACAAATTGATCAAGCAATATCACTGTTTGTTTAAATAAAAATTGTTTTGTGTGTATAAAGGGGATAAATACTTTTTGACCTTGTAGTAATTGAGTGGAGATCATGGATGGCCTAGAAAATTATGCTTCAAATTGTTTCAGTGTCATTTGGCATTATTATTATCTGTAGTTCTGTATATTTGAATGTAACTAACTGGAACACTCTAAATTTTAACATATTTGTGACTCATTTTAAATAATGATTACGATAATAGCTACTAAAACAGGCCCATAATTATAGCGATTTCTATGGTTGGGCCAAACCTCCTTTTTAAGTGAACTCACTCAGAAAAACCAAAGCACCCCTTTCACGTGCTAAATACCATCAAAATGAGGGTTATATTCACCATATACGTGATAGATTTTTTCATCTCCTTGGGAGGCTTCTGCCCCATACCCCCACTGTTATATATACTCTCTAAGGTATATTGTGGTGGATAGATGATCCTTCAACTTACCATGTAAATACTCTGTTAATGTTCTAAGTACACTGCATAGATATGGAAAAACAATTCATTTCCTCTCTCCTGAACTTTCGTTATCGCAAATATCGCTAAGCAAAATATGAAATTTTATAAAGATTAAATAACCTCAGATTTTTTTATTTTTAGTTTGATTTAAATTTTTGATTAGTTTTTTTTAATGTTTTAAGTTGTATATAATATCATTTTAGTTGCACATTTGTGAACCTAATGTATACCAGTATCTACAGTATAGAATGAGCCCTTACAGAATGAAGATTTGAATTTAATTATTGTAATCATTATCATAATCAAATTAATTGTTTAGCATCTTTATTATATTTTCAGATTAGATTTTCAACTTTGTCTAAAGATCTATATGTCCCCTAGCTTCATCATAAATAATCTAACAATCTAACCCAGTGGTTCAACGCTGGGTCTTGGATACCTTTCCTGGGTTACGGTCTTTTTGTAGGCTAGGATCCATGTAGTACGGTATAGTGGCGGATCATGCAAGAATTCAAAATAAAAGGGGGGCCACAAATGGAGACACTAGATCACCATAGTTGGGGGCTGGGGTGAAAGAATTTATGATTATGGCACCTCAAGATGGCCGGAAATGGCACTCTCAGACTTAAATTTGGATATAAAAGTAGGCGGTATGCCCCCCTTCCCCCTTAAATCCACCAACTGCATTAATTTTTTTTTACGTTTAATCACACGGGCGGTGGGGGACCCACTAAACCCCCTGAATCCACTCCCGGATTCGACACTGAGGATCCAGTGGGTTTTAGAACCTTCGAGGCTCCTAGGGGTCACAGGTCCTGCGAACTGCTGCATGATGGTACATAGGAATTACGCCATTGATCTAACCTCCAATGTTATGAACAAATTGATATAATCTATTATAAAGAGGGCGCTATTTGCTTATTGTTCAACAGCAAACAACTCCATCTGGTGACTTGATAATTGACCTAGTTGTTTGACCCGTCGATGACAAATGAAAATAAATACTTAATTTCATTGCATAATATCTATTTTTTTAAAATATTTGTGTTTCAAATGTGTCATAATGAGATACATTGCCCCTCATTGCATTGCAATTGAACTTGGGATAAAAATAACATATCATAAAGCTTTTATTCACTTATTTATGCACTTGTTAACTGTAGTCTCGGACCCGGTCCTAACATACACCTTTGAAACGATGGCACTCAATAAAAATTGGTGCGTTCACAAAAGTAAATTAAATCAAAATACAAATACAAAATGAGTTACCGGAGTTAAAAATAAGCATCTGTATTACGTACAGCATAAAAGGCTTACCAAAAATAATATAAAGTGTGACTTAACTAGCAACACATAAACATAGGACTTTACCTAACAAAATAAGTTTTGTATCACTTAATATAAATGTGCAATAAAGGAAAAAATACAGCAATGCAGAAAAGAACTAAACAAAATTAAATATTTAAAACTAAGATAAAACAAAAGGATAATCAATTATGGAATTTAATATTTCATTACGTAGATTCCATGCTTGTTTAAATTATCTTTTGCAGAACCTATCACAAATAACTTCACTTTCTCTGTTAAGAATAAGAATGCACAACCCTAGTAATTCCTTTTTTGCCTCAAATCCATGACATGGAATAATGATGAGGAACAATGAAAGGATTCCTCATTGACAACAATAGACAAGTTAGCTGATTACTCTACAAGATCAAGTTAAAATGTCTTGGCTTCCTGGTGTAATCGTTTGTTTGCAATAGATATGTTGAATGAGCTGTTGTTAAACCTCATGGCGGAACCAGAAACAAAAAGGAAGGAAACAGAAGAACAAGTAACCTCCTTCCGAGGGAAACTACACAGCTGTTAAAATCAGTATTGGAGGAACCTATTGGAAGTTGCTATTAATATTCAAGTGCGCTTGTACCCTAGCATACCACACTGCTAAACCAGATTGTACTGTGTAGTTCAACAATTAGGGAAAGTCCCCTAACAGCAGAAAGTCCTCTGCGATAGCATCCACTTGCCTTACTCATGAGATGGTATCAGTGAAATATGCACCCTCTAAAGTTTTCTTAAATATGTACTGTATTTATTGTCGGGTATTAAAAATCTGGAAAACTATTCAAATTTCAATATTAACTTGCGTTTTTGAATATGAGACTCAAAAAAGTAAAAACTTTATTGATTTATATCTTTAATTACCATTCAGTATAAGTATCATATGCATTTGTAGATAGGAAAGATGCATCTGTTTATTGGGAAAGAACTTATTTTCAGATTTTAATTGAAAGCTAATTTATCTTAAATATATACAAAGAAAGCAATTAAAATTTCAAGTTTATTAGCTTGATGCTGCTGTAGTTAAAGGATTTAGTAAATATTTGCGGTTTTGGTATTTGATTGACAGCAGATTAAACATTCTTAATGATTCTATTTCCTCTTTAAAACATATTTATGTGCCTGGTCTGACCAATCATCATACAAACTTGGATTGGGCTTTATTTTTTGCTGGTGGTATTGTTATATAATATTTAATGCATAATGTGCTCATTGTTTTATATTTACTTTAAACTTCATACAACTAGATACTACAGTATTTATATTAAAAATATGAAGTGATTTTTGTTGAATAACCAATTTTTTGAATCAGATTGTAAACAGAATGAAGTGGCACCTTCAATTTTTATGGTAAACATAAAATGTTACCTTGACCACCTCTGAGCCAATCCTAGTACTAATTATAGAGTGTAAATTGTACTATAAATTGATCTCTTGGTAGTTCTACTGAAGCATAGGTTTAACCTCCAGGGGTTTGAAAAAATAGTATCAGCCACCGCCAGACTTAGCAAATTTTAACAATTTTCCGGGGCTCATAGAGAGTGCGTATGTGATCAGATTGACATGTAGTGAATACTACAAGAACTACAAATATTTTAGCTTTACAATGGTACCAAACAGTTGATTGTATTCACAATCTGTGACCCGTAACAGTAAAATGAAAATGACTCACTTTTGGAGATTTACGCAATTTTGCACAACGAAGCTGGGATTTCATGAATATAGTGTTCAAATTGTTAGTACATGTCCGTAATTACCTCATCTATCGATTCCGTAAAAAATAATGAAACACGGAGATCTCAGTGTTTGGTGGTCAGAGTGTTAATAATGTGTTTTTAATTTTAGCACTATGTAACTTTAATTATTCTTCATTCTCTGACTCTACACATGTTTTTCGGTTCTTTACAGGGGGCACAGTGGTCAATGGACATGGTCCCGTGGATAGTTTTGCAGCGCGTGGGGTTTTTACGGCAACTGAACTAAGACGAGCAACAAGGCGTAAGTAGTGTTCTTATTTAAAAGCAGCTCATTGAGATTTTACAATAAAGTAAAAATAAAGACAATTTTAGTACCTGATTGTTAATTACCATGTGACTATGTACTGCCTTTTGATTGATTGATTTATTGATTAGATGGAAAGTGACTAGCAAGTGCTTTCTACCAAATGTTCAATGTCGATGATGCAGTGCCAATTTTACTCATTGTATCTGGTGAATATTTCTAATACCATGTTCTCTAGATACTGCTGACATCTTCACCAGATCTCCTAAAGTTACCATTTTCATGTTAGCTTCTGTTGCCCCATTTCAGCCTGGTATTCCATACGATTCTTTCCAAAACCCCCATCAGGTAATACCATATGTACAAAATTATCAGTGCCATTCATCAGATGGGTTCATTGTTCTGGTGCCAGTGTACCAGATGTTCTCTTGCATTGTTTCCACATTAATGGTTGTTCTTACCAATATACTGATTTCCACCCATCACTGAAGAGTCTCTGTAGTGTTTCCAACAGTACGACTATGACTCTTATTTGACTTCACTCTTATTTGACTTCAAGGATTGTTTCCAAGTGTCACCAGGCTGGCTAACAGGTTGAATGGCCTGTAATCAGTTATGAGTATGTCAGTGTTACAATTATGATATCCCAACAACTTTGTCCTTTCTCTATGTCATGGAAATTATACCAAAGACAGATGTTCTCAGAATAAGAATTGAGTAACACTGTTAGAGGAAAAGGGCCATACAGAGGACATGGTCTCTCCAGGGACTTAAGACCTGCTAAAATTTTGTTAATATCTGCTTAATTTCAATACATATGCTTGAAATGTCATCTTTTTGGGTTGTGCAGTATGTTTGATGGTTTTTTTGGTTTTGGTTTTTTTTTTGTCTTTGTGGGTTGGTGTGACAAGGTTAAAAGATTCCTGTGCTGTCAATATTTCATCAATTTTTATTATCATTGATGTTTCTGTATTATCAGTAACTGTTTCTTCTCAACATTCAAAATGAGTACATATTTTTTAGGGCACTCTTCACTTCTAATATCAAGGTCTTAAGATTACTTAGTGAAGAATATACTTTTTATGAATTTTATTCCAAAGTTTAAAAGTACAAATCATAGTAAGTATAGGTAAATAAAATTGGTGCCGATCCAACCTTACCATAGTAGGTATTGGCATAGTTTAAATGGGTTTGGGATCATTTTTGGTTTTAGAATTTGTGCCAGATTCTTAGGTTATACACTAGAATTTAAAGATAAAATAATTTGTTGTTAAATCCAAACCGGAGATTTCCAATTTTAGTTGGTCAGCAAAAAGATCAATCCATTGAATGCTTGTGTTTCTAGATCTATTGTAGTCATTTGTATTTAATAGTCAAACAGACTCTATAAAAGTTTCCTATTAGATATAATCTAACAGCAATTGATTTGATTATAGATGATGACTAGGATGTTTAAGTTTTAGGGGTCCCAAGTTCGAAGAAGTCAATACCTGGAGATCTGGTTAAATTCACATTTATTTTTATTTTTCTGTGAATGGTGACACCCATCGACATAGACTTCCGTAAAACAATTGATAACATGTAAATACAGCAAATGAGTTTGGGATTATAATTAATAATGTTATTTTTCCATGTTTTATTGTAGGTTATCCTTTATTGTACATCCTGTAAAAATTTGTTTTGTTCATTATGTGATATTGTTAACATTACTAATCCAGCTTACAGCCTTACTAATTAAGCTAATTCATTTGTTGGTATAATTTCCACTTAGCAGGTGGTACTTGTCTCTGTAAATTATCAACAACATTCATAAACAACTTGTTTATCCAGTGAACTTTCTAGAAGCCATTCATGCATAGAATACTGAGCATAGAGATGGGTTTTGAAATGGCATTTATGATCATTAAAGCCGTTGTAAGATTAAATATTGACCTGTATGAATTAGTGACCCAGAGTCAATATTTTACTGTAAAATCCACATTTTAAAAAATTGTGTTATTCGAAGTGGAAGGTGAGAGTGTGCGTACTCCCATTTAATATCCGTAGTTGCTTCAGTGTTGGTTGATCTTGAAGCATTGCCAACGAATAACTTCCCCCGTTCTTTTCTGTTTTCGTTTGATTGAATTGCAATAGTTTTTGAAAGTTCGTTATGACATCATTCATTTACATTCCAAGTTCATGATAAGGTTGACCGCTTGCAAGTGATTCCATCTGTAGGATGTCACTCATGTAAAGTTATGTGGTAAGCTTTCGATGAGTTGTAATGTTCCGGGTTGTTGAAATGATTGTATGGTATGTTTGGTGCCCTCTATAGTTTGACAGACTGACTTGTATGCCAGGAAGGAATTCAGTCATTTTTTTTTCTTTAGGGTTCTTTTCAAACACTTCGTGACATTCAAAATGACATCGATATTAAACTATTCAAATGATTTATGCACAGTTTTATAAAATAAAAAATTTACTTATTTCAAAGTTCTATATTTAAATAATAATTTTCCAAAATCAACTATTTTTATGGGACAATATAAGTTTACAAAATTTTACATTTTGATATTTTAATTCTTATAATTACTAATTAACTACCAGTTGTTATTTCTGATTCTTCTTAGGAGTTAATTTTCCTTTTACAGTAGTATGTTATAAACGCCCTGTGGTTTGTTCTTGTTTTCGTGTAGCACCAATCTGTAATGGAGCCAACGTAACTGGTTTAAGTTTCTCCGGGGATCTTGACAGTCCCAGCATGTGCCAGTACTCTAGTTCATTCCCGGGGACAACACACCCGATAAATCTCCGGAGAACCCCGTTATCGCAGACGCAACCGCAGCCCATGAAGCGCCAGAAGCGAATCTCCAGCAGCATGTCAACATCCGTGGATGATGACATCGATAGCGTTGGAGAGGAGAAGATCTACGGTCATTCGCCTGCCTCCGTTAGCAGTCATTCGTCTGGTTGGCATAGCGACATCGATCCCGCTGGTAAGAACCTAGATGTTGTAATCGTTTTCTATTCATGTGGGATTCTAAAATTTAAATTCAATTTGAATTCTTCAATTCCTGTCATTTGCTGTATTTACACAAAACTTAACAAAACTTTTCAATAATGTTTTCAAACGTCTTGGTCATGTGATCAGTAGAATTGCTAAGGTACAGATTGATTAGCCAATCAACGATCACTATTACTTGCATTGTCTGTTGCTAGACATTAGGTTAGCCAATCGGATGACTGATCACTGTGAACTAGTGTTCTATATTCTCAGAACCTATGGGTATTGACGGAGACTTTGTGCTAAATTATAATCAGTTTCAATGATTGATCTTGATGGCCGTCTTATTGTCTTTAAATCGAAGCAGACTTAAAGGGTCGATGAAAGTTCTCCCTCCGTTCTTATTCATTCCTTTCAATCTTACTGTAAGTTTCCATAATAAACACTGACAATCTCGATATTCTTATTTCTGTTCAAAAAGAAGTATTATTTTTGTATAATATAAATATGTAATTTTACATTATATGGGGAAACATTGCTTATCTTTTAATAAACATATCTTAAATTATGGATTCCATTATAACCAAGGAAATGGCATTTCATTGTAAAGGTTTACAAGTATATTTTTTTTTTCTGTCTAACAACATTGCCCATGCAATAGATGCATGCGTATGTGTGTCATTTGATATTATCTCCTGAAAGAGAATCACATCTTGTTTTTCTCTGTTTTTTAGAATAGGGTTTGGTAAAGCTTGTCTCTCAGTTGGAAAAATAATTGAAAATTTATTTAACATGCTCATTTAAAAATATTAAATAAGCTATGAAATTCCAGGGTGAAAGAGCTGTTAAAAACATATTACTAATGGTATTCAAATATTAGGGTTTATGCAACAAATATATTTTTGGTGTTTACAATATAATGCACCTGTTAATTAGGAAGGAAATTATTTTCTTCCAATTTTTATTTGAAACCAATAGGTTGTTTACTGTAAATATACAAAATAAGCAATTAACATATTGAATTTTATTGTTTTCATTTTTTAGCTTAACAATAATAGTATAGAAAGACCAGTGTGTTAATAAAGATGTTTTGTATAACTCTTTTGTACTTTATCTTTCAGGTCATAGTCCTGGTACTGTTCCGTCACCGAATGTTATTCACTCCAACAAAGTAAAAATCTCAGAGAAGGGCAGCAACTTCACCAACACGATCACATCAGCCAATGGCATGTCAGCCTTACTGAAGGTGCAACCAAAACTGGAACCAAATCAAGGGTTATTCAGAAGCTGTGCCAACGATCATGAACGAGGTGGGTGAAACAACACGCATGCTCTACAAACTGAAATTTGTATGGCAATTTAGATGTTATAGCCTACAAAATGAATATTAAATGCAATGACAGATATCAGTGGACCTTTCCAAGTGTCATTCAAATTTTCGCAGAAAACAAGATTTTGTGTGGTTTTTGTTTTCTTATTTATTTGATATTATAGCCTACAGAATGAATCTTAAATGCAATGAAAGATATCAGTAGACCTTTCCAAAGTGTCTTTCAAATTTTCGCAGAAAACCATTTTTTGTGTGGGTTTTGTTTTCTTATTTTTTTGACCAAAGAAACTACCCTCAGAATGAGGATGTAGTAGGTGTTTATTTCCTAATGCTTTTATAGTTTTCGAACTCCAGAGTTCAGTATTCATTGTTTCAGTACAAACAAAATTATTTGTCTAAAATGGTTACGATTTATATTGTTTTTTGTTCCCCAGTGGCAACATCCCTTTATCCAGCCAATCAAACGGATTTCTTTGGATCTCAGCGTTTGCAAGGAAACACACTAACAGATTTTGTGCAGTATGTCTGCGACCAAGAATCGCAGGTGGGTATATACTTAATAACTGGGTAGTAGCAAAGACTATATAATTGCAAGAGGTCCAAATGTCGAGGTTTCTTTGAAATGGAATCCAATTTGATAAGTACTACCACAACAGGACTCCCTTTAAAAGAACAAAAAGGCACATCGGACACGTGTTACGTCTTATAGAACTTAATTTCGAACTTTGATCCCATTCTAATAGGGAGCCCCCTATCTTGTGGTACTACTTGGCTTTTCGTTTCATTGTGTGCATGCACACAATAAGGGTAGTCAGACCTCTTGCAGTTTTATACTCTTTAATAATATAATTTGTTAATCAGTATACATCATCGCCATCAAACGCAAGCTCGGTGGTATAGAGGTATGATGGCAGGCTAGTGATCTTGAGATCGTGGGTTCAAGTCCCATCCGAGAACAACTTGCGATTTTTTTCGCAGTTGTTTTCAAATTTACTGAATATTCGGTACATTTCCACGTCAGATAGGGCAAAATTACACCTATACAGTATTCATCATATTAACATAGGATTATGGACAGGTATTTACAATAACAAATTTATTAGCAATAATATTTTATTAGCAGCTACCGTAAATGATCAGATATATGCCAATCTAGACTAAGCACTGCTCCTAAATATGCACCACACCAAATATGATTGTCATTACTGAAACATTGCTGTGTTTATTAGAAATATACTCTATTTTTTAATGAAATCAACTTCTCACATTTTAAATTATACTTTGTTGTTTTAATTTCATATTTTATGTATAAGTATCCAAAAAGTTGATGACCATCTCAATTTTGTCCTAGCAGCATGGTATCTCCGGCAACGCCAACACCAAAATAGCTGGATTCATTCCTGCAACAATGCTTCCACCTCCACCTCCGCCACCAATGGCAAGACCAGTAGCCATAGCAACATCAATCGGTCAAACAGGAGCATTGTCAATGACAAACCCTATAGTTGGTAGCACTCCAGGTAAGTAATTTTTATTGCAATGAAATTTGCTGCTAATACAGTGGTGAAATGTGTATAAATAGTTAATTTTTGCATATTTGATTTATATAATAAATTTTTTTACACTTACATACACCCCACAACTCCCACAACCTTTTTGCAATGCTAATGAATAAAAATGTGGCTATATGCTGCATGACATCCTATCAGTAATGGATTAAGGTCAGGATTTTTGCTTTTTAATAGGCATAGAAGAAAGTTAAGGTATTAATCTTGACCTGAGTACATGCTGGTATTCAGTGAGTGTATATGTTGTCACAGGTTGTGACACAACCATTCAGAAATTCAGGAAACTCAAATTGTTTATATTTTATCACGTGGATTAATGTGGAAACAACATTAATTATAGTGTTAACAAATGAAAGTATCATATTATTTTTATAAACATCTCTATCATTTTTTTCATTTTTTCCAGGCACCACAAGTGTAGTCAGTGCCTGTCCAACTACACCACCAGGCAGGGGTGTAATGCACAGTCCATTCACAGTTCTCCACAGGCCTGATAACACAATGTTGTACACACAACAACAGGTAAATTACTATTGTTATTAGCATTTCCATTGTGAATTTGGCTATCTAGTGGCCATTGAGAAAAAAGGTCATTATACATTATAAAACCTAAAAAAAAAACACAAGAAGAGTGGAAGACTAGACATCCTTTATAAATTTTAAGAAATACTATACCCTGCAACTTCTTACCCAGGAAACATGCAGAGGGAGGAGGGTAGTGATCATCAACTGGATGGAATGTTATGTTGAGATAACATGGGCATAACTAATGTGTGCATGTAGGTCCTAGGTGGCAGTTGCATAAATAGGGCTTGCCATAGCAAAACCAGCATCGGTGCATAAAAATGAAAATTGACCTTTTAAACATATTCTTATTTTCGACATTATAAGCATTAAATGATGGGTCATTTACTGAAATCAACTTATTATCACCAAAAGTATGAGTAATAGTATTGTGGCTTATCTGTACAATACTGCAACATTCTTTTGCTAATTACTCAGTTCAACATGTAGCAACAGTTCTCTTGTTTTGGAATGGCATGCCTCAAATGATCTAATCATTATTAGTGATGTATTCTTTTTGGATAAATGTTTTAGCACTTAATTTAGAGTACATACCTAAATGTGCTGTTTTGTTTCACCTATGCCTCACAGATGAAATAATACTAATGTTTTACTTCCCTGTTTGAAATAGTTGTTATCGTATCCCAACATAAGTCCTGTGAATATCAGCCCAACAACATTCAGTCCAACGACATTTAGTCTATTGACTTCACCGGTGGCAACACCCAGATCAACACCAAGGTCAACACCTATACCAAGGTGGACAACACCACTCATATCGTTGGAGGAGAATGCAGATTATGCGATGTTAACAGGTATGTTGAAGAGAATTCATTATCCTGTTTTGTGTAAAAAAAAAAAAAAAAATTTTAAATACTCTAGACTGCTGTTTTAACTAAGTTTCTTATGAGGCATTACAAGTGGTGACCACATTGTTTGAAAAATATTTTTAATAGACTGGAAGTGCCAAATAAATAAAAGCAATTTATTTTTTCTATTATTCTACTTAGAACTGTTGCCTCTTTTATTCTCTACCCTCTGATTACAAACAACAATTGTATGTATACTATTACTCCTGCATCTAACCAGGTGTTACATAGCCTGGAACACACTTGCAAAAGGCATGCTGTGTAAGCACTTGCGCAAATACAGCATCAGTATGCTTGCTATTAATGGCAGCCTGAGCGGATCCCTGTTGAAAACAACCTGTTGGGCTCTTAGGCCATGCCAATGTCTTGCCATACCAGTGACCAGTGTGAAAAAAAACTAATAAATTCTTAATTATTATTCCTAATTATTTTTATTCTTATTTTATTTATTGTTGCATTATTTATTTATGATTCCAAACTTCGCCACTGCTTATTTTGATTTGTTCACTTGTTTTGTGCATTGGTCAGGCAATGATCACGGCTGCTTGTGGGTTGTGAGGTGCCTAAATATGTGGGGTGCAGCGCTTCGTATCTGCAAAGAAAGGCGCTTTACAAATGTTCTGATTGGATTGGATTGGAATAAATATGTACAATAATTATTTTGCTATTTTGTGTCACAAGCCTGCTACCTTATCCTTTGGATGCTGCATTCAATCATCCTTACCTATACATTCTTTTCCAAGATTTGCATGCCTTCCCCTAATTGTTTACCAACTTTTCTCAAGTTAATGCCATCATTTCTAAAGTTACTCCCATCATCATCCAGGTCCCGCACACCTCCCAACTCACACTCACCTTTTGACAAGTCTTTTCCACCATTAATGAAGTTAAGTTCTCCAGTTCTTTTGCAGTCTATTTGTATAATAGATGAGTAAAATATTGTTTTATTCCATCAGGAATGATTCCAGGCGCAACAACTGATGAAACAATTCTGAGTAATGATGGTAAGACATTTATTATTACCGACTAAGACACATAAACAAAAAAAAGTCAGTAATTTAGAGATGTATTAATAACTTTTTAAAATTAGTTACTGGCCAATCGGAAATTTTGTTCTCATAATTTTCAATTGTAAGTTTACTTACTTAAATATACAAATTGAGCAGTTCAAATATTATTCTTAAAACATTTTTTAATAACAACATAACAAACAGAAAATCATTAATGAATAACTGAAAAAAAACAAAAAAACCAAGCAATAAATTATATAAATATGTTTCTGTAATAATGTGTAGTGTTCAATACAACTAATCTCTCTCACTCATTGATTGTTTCAAATTTATTTTCACAGAGCAAAGATTTGTGCCAGTTCAGATGAACACCGAACCAATGGATACAACAAACAGTGTGCCTAACACGCCCACCAAGTAGCTGATTGGTCTATTAGCTTGGTGTTGAGGAGTTGAGAACCGCAAACAAACAAAGCAAGCATACCATTGAAGAATTAAATACTTCATGTGTGTATATATAGCAAGAAAAAACCCTGTTTTTGTGCTTCCATATTTGTACATAAATATTATATATATAATAAGCACAATTTTGTGCTATTTTTTTCTTTTCAAAAAGTATAATTCCATTATTAGTATATATATATATATAGTTAAGAAATGAAGAGCCTTGATATTTGGAAGTTGGCCTAAATGAGCCTAGACATTGAGATGATGTTGACAAGCACTACCTCTCTGTGATCCTGTAAGTAGTCTAAACACTTTGGCAAACTTTACTACAGTCAGTCTGTCTGTCATATTGCATCTCTGGAAATGTTTACTCAGAAAATTAATGAATACATGAATGAAAATAATTGATGTGGTTCAGATTGAATAGAGTAATTGTGATTTGGAAAAATGTTGGAAGAAGTAAAATGAGATTGAACATCTATTTAAATTATTATAATTACTGTACCATATTTAACAAAAAGCTGAATGCACTTGAATTGTTTTTTTAATGAAATGTTCTAAAATGCTTCACAGAAAAGACACTTATTTTATCCATGAAGTTAGATGGTGGATGAAGGGACTGAATCAGAGTAATACCTAGATATGCAAGGAACTGCAGACTACGTAGTAAAGTTAAAAACATGTTTTTTGAGTGGTGCAGTAGTGCAACCAGACAGAGCCCTCTATAGTTGAGTTTTTATTTTTGCATATCTATAGAGGGCAGTGTTATCTTTGCTAGTGAAGCAGTCATAAGGTAATCACTGGTTAGCAGCACTAAGTCAGAGAGCCTTGTGCCAAATGGGAACATTGCTATGGATATAAAATACAGATGGGAAATTTTATTGATGACTGTATATTTTGAAATGTGTACATTGTTTATTATGAAGTGATGGATTATAGATTGAATTTCATCTGACACAGGATCTTGTTGATCCCCACATGATGAGATGAGCAATATATTTACAGGAATTTGTATGCAGCCTGGGCTAAAATAATAGACCCAAACAGAAATGCTCTCATTTAAGACAAACACTAACATAAGGAAATTCAGTTTTTATATGTTGTGTGGAATATATTCACTAACCTTTTTGATTATGGGTAAAAATTTGACCTAGCAACGTGAATGTAAACAACAGTCCTTTCCAAAGTTGATAGGTGGATTGCCATGACTTTAAGTTGCCATGTGGTTTATTTGGTAAATAATTCTTGAGTAAAATTATTATGTAATGTTAAAAATTAGCTTAAAACATTAGTACCTTTATAAAGTTGTATACACATTATCAAGATTTAACTTACAATTACTTGTGACTTGTTCATACAAGGGTGTGATATAACATCATCATGCCCATGTATGAAAATTGCACATATTTGACACAGTTTGGAAAATGATGACAATTAACAGTCTGCACACAAAACAGATGTAAGTATTTTAAATCATATTTTTTACATTACTGTGAGGATTATTTCATATCTAATTTTAAGAATGAAAAACAATATAGAGATTGCAATATTTCAAGTTAGACTGATAGTTGACGATTTTTTAAATTTTTTATTTAAGTGGTTTGTTTTTTGAAAGAGCTGCTTTTTTAAAAATGAATTTTAGCAGGTCTGAACGAGACAAAAGGTCAACATAACATTGAAGATTCTGTAAAAAGAAAGAATGAGTAACATAATTACAGTGTACTACTGTAGAAAAACATAATAAGCATGTTAAGAATAAATTAGCATTTAGATTTAGTGGAGTATAGTTATGATTTATATGGGATACTCCCAACAGCATGAACATATAATAGTCATAACATTTGATGACGAGCTTGAATCTCAAATAGTATTTTGATAAACATATGAATTATACATAAACTGGATAAGTATTATCATAAAGAGATTTTTATATAACTCTTTAGCTTTAAATATTTCTGAATATATAAAAAGGTCACATTATGGTGTAAACCCAGAAAGAGAACATTTTGATTTAATTTTTTCATAATCTCTAAAATATTATTTTAAAATTTGTGTCTGAAGGTTGGTCTTCATATACTTCACTATTCATAATTTTAGTAATGTTACATGGAATAGGGGGTATTAATGAGGGACGTTAGTGAGGGGAGGGGAGTGATAAAATGATTCATGTGTATCACCATATCCTTTGAATTATATATTCATTAGAGCCTTTGTAATTTTTAACAACCTTGTCCAGAAAAACCAAAATTGTTTTATGTGGAAAAGAATTGTTTTATGTGGAAAATTTCAAATTGTTTTTTGGGAAGTTGCAATGGATTAATCCTTTCTATTTTTAGTTTTACTTTCTCCCAAGTTATACCTGTTTACTATATTTACAGTGCTTCAGTGTAACATGTATATACTGTAGATTGTCAGATACAAGTTATTATGTAATTTTTATTACCATTAAGTTTGAAGTTTTATATTAAATATATTGTTATTAACCGTGTACCAAGTGCAAGATAGAGGTGTATGAAAGTTATCTAAAATGATTGAATGAAATTAAGACTGAAGGAACAAACCTGTCTTGTACAAATCTTGTACTTGTGTGATTTTATTGCATTAGTAGTTTCTCATTTGCATGAATTGCTTGTTTTTGAACAACTCTGCCATTTTCACCTGTTTTGTAAATCTGATGTGTTGACTTAAACTTAATGGCTGATCATTTCATTCTGAGGTAAAAAGAAAATTCACAATTTTGTCTGAAGTGCCATTTCTGGCCATCTAAAGGTGCCATATTCATAAATTTTCTTAACTCAGCCCCAACCATGATGGGTCTGGTGTGGTATAGACCCTCCATGGCCTCAATTTTCTGGATCTATATAATATATCATCTATTCATCATTAAAAAAATTTTGAATAACAATGCACACCTAAAATGCTACGATGAAATTGGTGACCGGGACCTAAAAAGGGCCCCCCAGTTTCAGAAATACACAGGGCCCCGGCCCCTTCGTTACGCCACTAATAATAGGTTCATGAAGCTAGATTTCTGTTAAGCTGAATTCTCCATGCACTGAAATATCTTGTGTTGATTCCTTATAATAATTCCTTTTTGGTGAGAGGGTGGGGGAGGGGGCTAATATTTTTTACTAATTTTTATGTCTGACATTTTGTAAAAAATAATTAAGTTTAAAAACCATGGTCCAATGTTATTTGATTAATAGCAGCACAATGTAGTAGTACAGTGTGCATATTTTGTTAGAATGAATATTTGTCGAGTATTCTCTCTTATAGAGTACTACAGTGTTACGTCACAATACCATGTGATACTACTTCGTTGCTATTGGTGACACAAAATGTGACGCCATTTTATCTATTCACAAACCCATTGATCCCAGATTCTAACGTAATTAATAAGAAGTTGTATCTTCATTTTTCTTTGTAAATGCTAATTGATAACTAATATAATGCAAGCTTTTTGTGTTTTTAGTACATTTTGATGGTAAAATATTAGATTTTAAGATGCCTATTCCAAAAAAAAATCTAAGGTAAACCAAATTAATGTCGGTGTACCCCAAGGAAGGATTCTAGGTCCAATACTATTCATTCTTTTTATTAATGATATATATCAGGCTGTTACAAACCCCTCAAAATAAGTATGTTTGCAGCAGATTATGTTTTTATGTATGCATCAATAAAGATATTGATGTAGTTAACTTTCAACTACGAAGTGTTATGAATAGATGAAATAAACATACAATTAACGCTGAAAAAAGTAAATGTATGATGATAAATAGTATTAATTTTTTATTTATTTATTTGGTATAAAAAAAACCTCACATCAATCCCAGAGGGCAAACCTGTGAGTTTACATAAATATCAATCTTTGCACAAAATATAATATAACAGAATTACAAGATGCACAAAATATAAAAAAATAATATTTAACATTGTATCATCATATTGACATTCATTTATATTATTTACAATTTCAAATATTGAATTACTACTGTATTTACAATTTAATATTTTTAAGCAAGATGATAGAATCGTAACCACATATTATGTTGATAGTTGAATAAAACACATTCTGGAAGCCAAACACGTTTAGATATAGGCCTACAGCAGAGATACAGAAATACAAGATAGAGCATTTCTATAGCAACAACAGTGTGGCGGAAATTGGTCCAGACGCACGCGGCGCTCTTCTCTTTTGATAATGCAAGTCTTCTATATACTTGGTTCAGACGTACAGGGCGCCATTCTGTTGCTGAGTACTAATGAAAACCAGGGTTGCCATTTGGCCTTTTTTCTGACGGCCAGATTCCTCAAATCCCCGTATAAAAATTTGCCTGGCCGTAACGTTTAAAAAGTCACGGCCAAACTATATTTGGCCGAATTTTTAAAAGTTTACATTTTTTTTCAATATAGGCCTAATATAACGTAGACTTGTTTTGGATATGTTGTTTTTGTTAGCTTAAATTCTATATTTGATTCTAATCATGTACCTTTGTTTGTACTTGCACTAAACACTTAATCCATGTTCCCCCTTTAGCCGCTTTGACGTAAGAGAGTTTATTTTAAAAATAACAGTTACATTTAATAATGTAAATTGTTCAGATGAAATATATATTTTTTATGAAGTTTATCCTCTTTCAAGCTTTACGAAGACAGTTCAATGCAAGTTTGTACCATATATTGTGTGTCTTTGTATATTTCCATCCTAATGGAGGTTCTATCTCTTGGATTTCTTTTGAATATAAATTAAATACTGTACTTTAATTAAATTATTGCCCACTTGAATTATACTGAGCCCTAGGTGCTGCAGTGTTCTTTATGTAGAGCACCCATATATAAATGCTCGATGTGATCACTCGGGTCCGATGGCACCTCCAATTTCAAGCCAGTGTTGCAGAGACTTCTTCAAAATTACTCTGGAGTTAGGTTGCATATGAGAATGAAGAAAATAATTCTGATAGCAACATTGATTTATTGCTAGTACTGCGACAATAACATTCAGAGGCGAATTTAGAAAGTTTAGATAAAAACTATTTATTAAAATTTTCATAGGTTTGTTTTAACGCCAGTTTGTGTTACCTAACTATGTCACTTAATTCATTCTAATTAATGAGAGCCACGAATTTGCCAATAACAGGCCCTTAAAATTTTTGCTATAAATCGACTACAATGTACCTTTATATTTAATTTATTTAAATCAAATTTAGATCAAACTTAATAATGTGATTTTAAATAGCGGATTTAGGGGGGTGAAAAAAAGAAAGAAAAATTGATCGCCCAAACGCATCAGGTTATATTCAGGCGATTAGAAAACAAAAATGTCCTCTAAGATGGTGTTATCACTTTCGCCTCCCTCCCCTCCCCTTTTTTCGGCCCCGGCTTCTCCCCTTTCGGACATCTCTGGATTCGCCCCTGAATTGGCCTACATGCCAGCAACTAAAGAACATAGGCTATTTAATATTATGATTGGGTTGGGCATGGTGATAGATTAATTGAAAAAGAAAAACAGTGGAAGTTTAACATTGTTCTGTGTATATCATTTGAATTCCTTCAATTTCAAACGAATAACCGCTGATTTTCGTGTAATTTTTGTAGTATTTCAAATGAATATGTACCCACTGTTGTCTTCTAACCGGGATTAAAATCTGACCGAATTTTGGCCGATATCGAAAAAAAATTTGGCCGAATTTGTGTCTTTCGACTATCTGGCAACCCTGATGAAAACAGAGATTTGTGGAGAACAGTCATAAAAAAAATTGTAACTGTGCCCATCATTAAGTGGGTGTGCCCGATAAAGAGAGAGAGACAAGGAAAATATTTCTGCGGTGGCGTATCGAGGGAATGGGGATGCTCAGGATGTCTTAGCACCTCCCCACCCCACTAAAAGTCTCGAATTCTCACACTTTTGTCTTACCTCAGCCTCAACTACGGTGGGTTGAGGTGGATGGATTGGTAGTTTTCATAAATTTTAAGTATTTATTTTCGGGCATCTATAAAGTCTCAATCTTGAAATTTACTCATCTGCGCCCCAAAACCATGGTGGGTCTCAGGTAGATATCGTAAATTTTGTACTATTCAAGTACTATTTGCAAGTATCTATAAGTCTCAAATTCTTAAAATTTTCTCTCCTGAGCCCCAACTACCGTGGATTTCAGGTGCATATTTGATTTGATATGATTTATTCGCATCTCATATAAAATACAATCATTAAAACAATACACAATGTAAAAAGCTAAAAATTCATTAGAAAAAGTTACCAAGAAAACAAGCAAAAGGCCAATACTATAGTCCAAGTAAGATTGTTGATGAATTGTATTTTTTTTGGAATTTAAGTGCCATTTTCAAGCACCTTTTTAATTAATTCGGTTTATTTTTTACTCATTTTGTCAAACATAAAAAGAATTACATGATAATTTCAAGTCCCATTTCCGGGCATCCAGATGTACAAAATACTGAAAATTTTCACATGTCACTGCCAACCAGGGTAGCACTGACATGGTGTGGACTCTCATTCATTCAACACACACTTCCTTAAATCCCGGATATGTCACTGGTAACCACAGGGGTAAAAGTTAGGTTTAAGTTCATCAAATATATAATTCAAAGGTTGTAAAATATTTTTTGTAAAAAGGTTGATCATATTTTTGTTTCAAATATTAAAAGTTGTCTCATTTTTCAGTGGCAGATTAAAAGCTCTCTCCTCCCCCTCCCCACTCCAATTTAAAAAAAATCATGGAGAAAAAGGGAAAATTGACCTCCCCACCCCACTAAAAGTCTCAAATTCTCACACTTTTGTCTTACCTCAGCCTCAACTACGGTGGGTTGAGGTGGATGGATTGGTAGTTTTCATAAATTTTAAGTATTTATTTTCGGGCATCTACAAAGTCTCAATCTTGAAATTTACTCATCTGCGCCCCAAAACCATGGTGGGTCTCAGGTAGATATCGTAAATTTTGTACTATTCAAGTGCTATTTTTAGGCAATTATACGAGTCTCAAATTCTCCAAATTTTCTCACCTGAGCCCCAACCATAGTGGGACTCAGTTAGTTTTGGTAGTTTTTATAATTTAAATATTAAAGTGCCATTTTCTGGTACCTACGGTATTTAATAATTTCGGTTTTTTGACACTAAATTCGTCAACAACAATAAATTTTAAAAAAAAGGTAATTTAAGTTCTATTTTGTGTGGACTCTCATTTCATCAGCATAGACATAGTTACCAACCTGAGAGATTTGAAATGCGTGACTACACCAATTGGGTGGGTGGTGCCGCCAGGGGTCCAGGGACGGAACCCCTGAGGAAGCCCGGGTTCCAGTCACATAATCAACGGTTGATTGTAACAATAAACTCGCAAGACAGCTCGCGACTAGGCCACTAGATTCTACAAGTGCGTGGTTGACTGGGTTGTTTTGGTCGTAAAAGAAAATTTTTTTTCAGTGAATTGATTATCGAACGAGATAACGAAAGCTCTCCAATGATTCAAGCTACTGTATGACCGTTTTTATATTTTTAATAAAACCAATTTCTTCTAATTTTAAATACGTTTTCCCCTTTTGTGATAATTCGTTATAGCGCAAGTGCTAAATGCGTGACTCATACTTACGATCTCCATGTGTTTCTGCAAAATGCGTGTTTTATCCAAAGTCACTTTGAAACGCGGGGTGCGTGACGATTGGTAACTATGGCATAGATAACTGCCGGGCCCAGGTAAAATTGGTAAGAATGCTTCTGTTCTATTGAGCTTTTAGGGTGGAATTAGTGGGGTCTACTCAGGCGAAACGCTTAATGCTCATACATTCTGAGATTTTTTAAAACAGACGGCATTAACGCTCAGAAATATCTAAAAAATATTTTGTTTACAAAATTCAAGAATATTGAGAACAAACCAAGTCACAGGCCTATATATGTTGTCGTTTAGGGCCTATTAGGCATCATGAATCTATGATATATTGACAACAATAGAACATATATAGGTGGAATTTTGCCCAACCCGTCGTGAAAATGTACTGAATACTCAGTGCGTGTGAAAACACTTGCAAAAATAGTAGCTGCTGCTTAATTGGGCTCAAATTCAACCCTGGCATCAGGTGCAGGCTCGGTGGTCTAGAGGTATGATGCCAGGCTAGTGATCTGGAGAACGTGGGAGTATTCAGTACATTTTCACGAGAGGTTGGGCAAAATTACACATATAGGCCCCCTAGATTGATTCTCTTGACGCAAATCCAGGTATTGTCTATTCCATCACAATAATAACAATACCATTCAATAATAGAACAGTCATCGACCTACTTGCAGTGAAGTGAATCTAAAATGTATTCATGAAGTTATGATGATCTGAAGTGTTTAAAAACGTACACAATAATAGTTGAACCAACTTTAAAATACCACAAACACAAATGTGCGTGACGATATTTTATTGCTTTAGAAATGTGATTTAAAAAAGTATATCAATGCATTTTTGCAAGTGTTTTCACACGTACTGAGTATTCAGTACATTTTCACAACAGGTTGGGCAAAATTAAACATATTGGCCCCCTAATTGAATCTCCTCAGGGGCGGATTCACGGGCCCCTTTGGAAGGTAAAAAATGAAGGGAAAAAAATGAAAAAAAAGAAAAAAAAAAGAAAACAATGATAGCCCAGAACGCCTGAACTATTTTCGGGCGTCTATAACACAAAAATTTCGGGGGGGGGGATTCCCCGTACCCCCTATGACAGTGTTGTCTCGATCGGCCCAAAGGATCCGACCCTGCTTCTGACGCAAATCCAGATACTGTATTGTCTATTCCATCACGATAATAACAATTACCATTCAATAATAGAACAGCTACTTGCAGTGGAAGTGAATCTAAAATGTATTCATGAAGTTATGATTATCTGAACTGTTTAAAAACGTACACAATAGCCTAATGGTTAAACCAACTTTAAAATACCACAAACACAAATTTGCGTGACGATATTTTATTGCTTTAGAAATGTGATTTCAAAAAGTATATTAGTGCATCCTATACGTAAGGGCTTGTTTTGTTGTTGTTGTTTTTTTTTTAACTTGCAGAGTTTGGGAAATAGGTACTAGGATTGTAATGAATATAGTAAATAAATATAACCTCTTAAACCTAATATTATTAAAGGGTCCTTTTAAAGTTTAAATAGGATTTTTTAAAGTTATATTTTTAGATCATTAGACCTATTGAACGAGCCCCCAATATCCCTGGCCCCAGTGCTGTGCACTGCCCACACCTACGCCACTGGACATGAGTATTATTAGTAGTGGTTACATAACGTTTGTTATGCACTGTATCACGCGCTATAGAAGTGGAAGACCATAATGTATTGGGAATATACCTCTCTGGTAGGGCCTACAGTACAACCAGTGTAAAAGTGTAAAGTATAGGATAGTGTGGATTTAAACATTGTCCTTGGTACCGTAATGTTCAAAATAAGTGTCAAGGGAAGTAAGTATGATTGTTGGAATAATGGTCAACATTTTATTTTTATTTCTCAACCTGACCTTCGCCTGGGCGAACTGGGCGAAGGTCTGGATCCGAGTCTGAGAGAAACATTAATTGTTTTACTGACAATTATCAGAATTCAACTAAAGAATACATGAGATACCATATAAAAATAAACGTAAAATTATATAATACTGTTTATGAGAGAGACATGGGAAAAAAATTAATATCTAAACATTTTAAGTTGACGCCAAGCTCTTTGTTAAAGATCCATTATGTAATTTTTTAACTACAATGTAGGTGGGGGGGGGCTCGTACCTGGGGCCCTGGCGCCCCCCCCCCCCATCATAGCGCCCGAGCGTGACACCACTGCTTATGAGGTCGGCTTTACCCACCAGAACCAGAACATTATATAACTATTCTTTAAGTATTCTAAACCACAATAAATCACACCTATAGGCCTACTTGAGACGAAGCGGTTTTTCACACACGTTTTGTTACTTTTGTGATCCGTAGGTGCTAAAGAACACACAACTACCGGAAAATGGAAGAGTCGAACCATCGTCCAATTTTGACAAATACCATAAGCGTTTTCGCCAAAGTTGGGCTATTGTTTCACCTAGCCGTTTTTTGTTTTTATTTTTTACCTGATCTATCCTTTCGTATAGGGTCGGTAGGTACCACAGAACACATTCGTATTATCTGTTGGCCCGTCTGTTGGTAGGTGCCAGACACAAAATAATAGGAGGGGAAATGGCGGGGTGAAAAAAAAAATCGTTTTTTTCACCCCGTAATCCTATTAGCCAAAAAAATTTGGCTAATATTTCATTTAGTCGTTTTCCTGCTGATTACAGTAGGCCTATTACTCTATAGTACTTACGGATCATGAAAACACCGATTATGTTTGAGAAAGTTTCAAATTTTCTTAGATTCGGACGCATAGGCCTAGTACTAATTGAGTATGATCTAATTTTAAGTGACATTCATCAACGTCCAATTTCGAAAAAACCTTGAGCTTTGCGTCCGAATTTCTAAAATTAGGATATTTTTTCACCAGCCGTTTTTCGGTTGATTCTTACATATTCGTATCCAAAGATCATGAACATACCGATTTTCATGATTTACCTTTATCTGCCCATATTTGGGTGAGATATGACATCACCATGCTAATATATGGGCATATGTAGCATAATATGCATGGCCAACTTCAGATAGTATCACACAAAACTCGAAAGCCACACTCTCTCCTCCACAAATAGCAAAGATCATGCACAGAAATTAGCCAATTATCAATTCGACTGCCTTTTATTTATTCTCTTATTTTCATCTTTTATCACGGTTTTTTCTAGGCCTATTTACATTTCATTGTTATTTCACAGAATTGTTATATTTACCAAATGCAAAATTCTACATTGTATTACATTGAATACATTTTCGACTGAGATGGTTGAGTAGTAGCTAAGTAGAGGCTCTGAAGCCTACAAGTTAAATTAGGCAGGCCTACTGCATGCTGTCAAGACAAAGACCCAGAATAATGGAATCATAACCACTACAAAGTAATACATTTGAAAAAAAATATGTTACAAGCGTCATCTACCATCGATCCTTCACTGATATATACATATATACATATTTTGTATTCCATTTATTCTACAATTTCACATGGTGTGCAACTGGTCAATCAAGTGATATAATTTGTTGCCTTTTAATACATATTTTAAGAAGTGCACCCTTTTCTTGTGGCAGCAAATCACTGTATGCAAAGTACATTTAAATATGATGGATGTGCGGTACAAATTGTGCACCCTTTTCTTGTGGCAGTAAATTACTGGTTACTGTTTGATATGACATCATCATGCTCATATAGGTGTGATATTATAGAATCATCATGCCCGTATATGGTAAAATTACATAAATACAAATTTATATCATGGACAGACCTTTATGTATATATTACCAATTTCTTAATTTTAAAACTTACTGTAGAGATACAGAGTGGTAGTGTACTGTCAGCGTAAACTATTAACAATTTAAACATACTGTATACTGTACATAGCTTGGTTTATTCTTAGTCCATAAGTGCTTAAACCACTAATCTTGTATAATAAATAAACACAATCTTTACAATCCATTTTTTAATGGGTACAGTAAGTCACAAATATAGCAAGTATGTAAAGGCATTATTGCAAGCAAAGTTTCCTTCTTTTTTTTTTATATAGAATTACAAGTTGCTCTTTCAAACACACCTCACTCAATTGGTTCAAAAATATTTATAAATATTGTGGAAATGTTTCTTCCAAAGCAAAACTAGAGCACATATATTATTCGTGTTAAAATATTTTGTTAAAAAATATACCGTGCTCCTTTTAAAGAACATATTTAAAAAGAATGAGTCAAATACAACAATTACCAATAAAAAACAGCATTCAATTACAGCATCAATAAATAATTTACATGATAAATTGCATTTTCGATTGCATTGTCAAAGCACATGTTTTGGAGAGTTTGCATTTGGAGGCATTGTACAGGATGGTACAACACATAATATACTTTAAACAAATTCACTCATTTTTTTTTCTAGATATTTTTATGATTTCTTTTTTTATTATTTTTTTGGTCATTTTTGAAATTTTATTGCATTTTTTTTGGTGTTTATTTTTTTTTTGGATCTCTTTATACCATCATATTAAAAAGCAAAAATGAAAAGAAAAGCTAAATCTAACAATTAAATATGGAAAGTTGCTATAGAAAACAAGTTAAAAAATATTTTCAAACAATTCACTTTTAAGAAAGTATTTCAGCAGATTGGGTAAAGAAAATATACATTTTGTTATACCAAGATTTGAAACAAAAAACAATGAATTAACTATTAAGAATTAAATATCTATACAATTGAAATCATCGGCTCTGCCGATAATCGTATATACATGGAATATGCCATAAATAATGCTGTGTAAAAAATTATGAAAACAACCAATATTAATAATAATAATAATACAGTAATAATATAAATAATAACAATAACAATAATAAGTATAATAATAATAGTAATAATAATAACAATAATAATAATAATAATAATAATAATATTAATAATAATAATGTTGGTTTTATAATTCCTAAAATGTCAATGCCTCTTCGCACTTCACATTATTATTATTTTTTTGAGAAAATATTCCATAATTTTGCAGGCAGTAATCCACACATTGGCATTAAAATCTACTAGGTAACTCATCTACTTTTACTCATAGGTGGAGAAAGACAACGTGGATAAAGTGCCTTGCCTATGGACACAAACATGTGGCCAACTTAAGATTGCACCCCGGACCTTTTGATCAAAGGCCCGCTGCTTTATAAACTCTGCCACATGCTTCCACAATTATAGTATATAAAGCCAATATTATAATATAATTATAATAATCTATATTATATATATAATAATGTTAAAAGCATTAAATACACAATAATTTAGTCCACATTATACTTAATGCTTATACTAAATAATATTGTGATGATACACATTACACTTTTGCATTAAATGCCACATATCTAAAGATAGGTGCAATCATTTTAGTTGTGCGATTTGTTGACAATGACGTGGCAGCATTGTTTAGCTTTGCTCCATATACTGAACCTAGGGAACGACCTCTAGTAAAGCATCTGGTGGTTACCAGCCGATAATGCGGTCTTTGGTCGATGCACATCACACTACAAATGGGGTAGTTTGATAGGATCAAAGGCAGACTTTCACAGCATAACTGCGAACACTGTGCAGACAGATGTATGCCACTCCACTACATCCCCTAAACCCCCAATATTCCCACCCCAAATATAAGTTCTCATAAGGTCTTTCTTTTTCTCAGCTCCTACACTTTGGAATTCGGTCCCTGCTGACTATCGTAATATCACTTGTCCTTATTTTTTACTAAACTTAAAACCTTCCTATTTTTGAAATTTTCACTAATCATTTTTATGTTTTTCAATTTTTCTTATTTGTTTTATTGCATTATTTTTATTTCCAGATAGTTTCTATTCAAACCTGCACTCCGTCTTCATTGCTGTATTTGACTTTCATATCATAACTTGAAGTGTCCATGGTTTGCGGATCAAAGTCAACGTCCCCTCCCATAGTGGTTTGATAACGTTCGTGGACCGCAGCTGCTTCTTGGCGATGATTTAACAGTGCAGGACCCCACGCCTTAGTTGGGCTAATCATTACCTTTAATCGCTGTAATAAACGAGAGAAATATTAATCAGCTACAATATATCATTATCATTACATTAATTATACAAGGACAATATTCTGACTGTCCCTCTACTAACATCTTTTTTATTCAGCTTCATTCACAATAAAGATATGAAGAAGAAATCACTTATTATCATATTAATCACCATAACAAGACATTCAACTCCTGCTTACCTCAAGGGCAGATCCTGACCCTTTTACAAAGTCGTAAATAGCAATTCCAGGAATGGAGACTACTGCTGAAACGTATATCATCCAACCAATGGCATGAGACCAGTTTGGCAGATCACTATTTCCAACTTGAGGTGGAGACCAAATGGCCCAGTTGAACAGAACAACAGTCTAAATAAGACAAAAACAATATATTATATAATCAATTAATATATATATACACATATATATATATATATATATATATATATATATATATATACATATATATATATACATATATACA
>NW_022707033.1:263257-278270 GCF_011630105.1 Anneissia japonica
ATTCTGTACTTGAAAAAGGAACAAGAAACTGATGACAGAGATTGAAAAGCCTCACAACAGTAGTAATAACGTTTGTCTGCTTCCTGATATGTAACAAATATAGGATAAAAATAAACATGAATACAGGAAAAAAATATACAAGATAACTTCCTGAAACATACATACCTAGACTTTCTCTATTAACCAATGTTTGGACAAGTAATTAATTAAACCCACTTATTTCTTAAGACATGTAAACATTTTATTTCTATAAGAGGCTTTATGCATGAAGCGCTATATAAGACCGACATATTATTATTATTATTATTATTATTATCTTCTTTTTGCTAAAGATGATTAAATATTTGAATTGCATACAAAATAGTCCTAATGCAATAACATTTTCTACTCTATGTATATTTCCAGGCAATGCTTCCTTGTTCCTACTTATTTTTATTTTTTAATAATTTTTCTATTGTTGTTAATGCTAGCAATAATGTGATTTGATATGATGTAATATCTATATACTTTAGTATTTTACAATGTACTTTGCACATCTTTCTAAAATGTAATAATTAGTTTGTTATTATATTGTTATTATTTACTTACATTGTTCTACTACCTCTTCCACTGGCATATCGAGTTGTTTGGCCATGTAACCAAGGATAGAAAAGATGACAAAACCAGCCAACAAACTTGTTAAACAGTTTAGAATTGGGACAATCATTGCATCTCTGTAAAGATAAGTAAACCAATTGAGAAATTAATTGATGAAGGCTACATTATGTGGTAAAGATGAAAGTAATAATAAAATGATTTATTATAATGATAATGATGATAATGTCATTAGTAATAATAATATCAATAATAATAATAATAATTATAATAATAATTTAGTGATAACATTAATAATAAAATAAAACTATCTAAGATAAATTTGATCATGAAAATGATATTAACAATAATCATGATGGTTAGATTATATAGCCTATGGCAACCTATGAACTCTCTCCAATTATTACAATTCTAGTTCTATTTTGATTTATGACAGGTGCTATTTCTTATGAATTTTCTATATTTAGTTTTTTTCATTGATTATTGATTCAATACAAGACACAGTACAAGACACTGCAGTAAACATCTATAATGCAAGACTGTTAAATTACCTGAAGCAGTTATTGCGGAATTTGTTGTAGGAAGCCAAGGTGATTAAACCACCCCACGAGGCACTAAGGGAGTAAAAAATCTGGACAGCAGCATCTTTCCACACCTTTGGGTCTTTCAATCGATGCCACTGAGGTGTGATGAAATACTCGATGCCCTTCTGATGTCCATCCAGAGTTAGGCCCTTGATAAGTAAAATGAAGAGGACGACATAGGGGAACGTCGCTGTAAAGTAAACAACCTTTCCTGATGATTTTATGCCCTTTGCTAGACAGACAAACACTATACCCCAGGCTAGAAAGAGGCACAGTGCCAGCTCCCACACGACGTACCCAGTATCTTCAATACTATCTGATCTCTGCAAGGCCTCGTATCTAGGGGAAAAAAAAATTTACTTAAACCCTCTCCACTGAATTAACTTCAGATTTAATCTTAAAAAATAAAACCCCCGATTACCTTTTGCGGCCTTTTACCTTCGAGCCTGAATCTGTAACGCTATTTCATTGACGTCAGTAACAAGAAACTAATGATTATTGATATTTGGATTCAAACAAACAAGTTTCAATGATCATGCCTGCGTCACTGCATAGTCAGTCGTGATTCATTTTGCTTTTAACATTTATTTCAAATTAAAAATACATCACATGCCAGACATAAATATTTTAAGGGTAATATTTTTGACTGTAAAATTACTATAGAATCTATCCTACACTAAAAGATAAAGTCCTGTTAGTTATAAGCTCAAAAACTTTAAAAATAAAATTCCAAATTGTGATTGCTTACTTCTGTTATTTAGCTTTTATTTGAAAATTATAAAATATTTTTCTTGGCAATTACCATTGTATATTCTTTGTACTGAATTATTAGTTGGCAATAGAAATTTAAGCATTTCTGTAGTAATAAAAAGTAACAAATGTAAATCAGTCAAAACCTAATTTTTTTACCTTTGTCTCTTTGGAAATTGTTAACATGCTCATTCTAAATGAGAATTTAATATAACTGAATTCTTTTAAGATTAGATTTGCATGGATTCTACCATCAAACAAGAATCTTTAACCACTTAAACTTACAAATAATATTCTTCACTTGCTCCATGGCGTTCCTCCTTGAATGGATCTACGTATAATGTTTTATTACCGTCAGCAGAGATGTTGTACATAGCTAACTCATCCTCGCTGTAGTTCGTAATATTATCGCACGTATTATTAAATGTGACAAAGGTACCATTGCCATGCACACATTCCTGGACCTTCTCAGCACAGTTGAAAATCGAGTTCCATGAATGGTCACAGCCAACCCACGGCAGACTGCTCGTGAGTGAGGCAAACATGTAACGGATGGTATAAGTGATGATGACATTGTAGTATATACCGACGTAGAAAGACACAGCCATCATTCCATAACCAATTCCTACAGAAAGAAAAAATATGATTGATAATTTGAATAAACAGGTGTTAATTAAAATTCACTAATTTAACACCTGAATTGTGCTTGTAGATTATAGCCTGTATGTTGTTCAGGATATGTAATTTAGCCACAAGGATTAATCAGAAACCTTTAGAGAACAATACATAGAGGAAAAAACAATATACTGTACTGTATTTACAAATTAAATCATTATATGCAAAAGATAATTAAAAGAATTAATCACCATTTGAGAAACAAAAGACTCGAACAATTTGTGAGGCCTAATATTTTTTATTTTATATTGAGTCAGTAGATGCATTTGCAAGCTTGTACAGATACAGGCCACTTACAGGCAAGTTCAACGTAGATTTATTTCTCCATTCACCAAGGTTACCATTAAGGCGAATAGGATGTGACTGCTTATCATATGGCGCATAAGCAATATTTGTAAATATTTTTTTAAAACTTTTAATCAGAAATGCGGTCCAAAATATCTTATAACTTTAAATCGTGGCGTATACTTTTAGGACGTGTTCTAGTTCATTTGGCCGTATTTTTAAATATGGTGACAAATATTCCAAATCCAGGTTAACAAAATCGTCTTTTCAGTCTGACTGTGCACGTAACATTTATTTACTTAATCCCAATATGGCGTCAACAAGAACACAGAGACTAGCTTGAATTGATAGAGATGAATGGTGTTGCATGTCTTTCCAGGGGTATAATACTAACAAGGATGCTTGGATGAAGAACAATTTTAATCTATGAAATATTCATGATTCAAGAAGAAAAATATTTTTGGGCCTAAGAAAATTTTAGACATATCTATCTTAAATGGATGGAGTGTTTTTCCTCTGTTCTTGTTTATTGTAGCAGTTTTTTTTCCTTTTTAACCATACTAGAAACTGTTTAAGGAATTAGGGACAATTAAGCAATGGTTGTACAAGGAAGTTGTACGCAAATAATAATTGCAAAAGAAATGGGGAAGCACCTAACCACTACACTTGAGTTTGTGCCAATAAGCGGTCAAAATGAAAGTCATTGATCATTTTTTTTTCAATAAAAGTATCTTGTATCTTGTGTTTTGATGTATACAGAATACTCTCTTCAAATCTTCATTAACGGTTTTAAAAGCAAATAAAAGAACACTCTACGACAGAGAGTTATTGTTGATGTGTTTTTAATTGCTTTCTTGGCTACGAGCATCATCCAAAAATACTTTGTTTTGAACTACTATAGGAAGGCTTGATGCACATTTTGAAAAAAAAATGTGGTTATTTTCCAGGATATACAAACTAACATAACATTACTAATGTAACATAAATAAATAGGTGAAAAATATATATAAATGTAAAATTGTAAAACTGGTTAATCTGTCAAAAAATATTCCATAACATAATCTCGAAAAAACATACACGCCTTTAATATTTGTATTCTAATACATTTATAGTATTAGATAAACACTAGAAAGAAATTAATGATTTATTTACCTCGCAAAATCGGAACTGAACGCCATGCAGAGATGGGTCCAAGACTGCAGTACTGGCCAAACGCAAGCTCAAGGAAGAACAGTGGGATACCAGCGAAAAACAGCATAATGGTGTATGGTATTAAAAATGCCCCTGTAAAGAAAACAATATATAAATTCACAGGTCATCAACAGATTATGCTATTTATATCCTATATAAACTAATGTTTGGTGTGTATTTTTTCACAAAAAGTGGATTTCTGTGCTATAATTTTTTTTAAATTTTACATTTAAATACAAAACACAGTACTAGTGTACAATAAGGAAGGTTCGTTTACCACATATTGCATTTAAAAAAATAAAACATTGTTTTGTAGTTTTGCTTATTTTCTTCCATTTTGTCCTCTTCAGTTATTTTTGTTGCATGTTTTTCAATACTGCTCCATATGAAAGTTCACTTATCTGTTTGGGTGTGGGTGGTTATTTCTAATTATACCAGCAAATATAATTAGAATTGTAATGTGGGAGTGCTTTGTTTCTGCAAACAAAGCACCATATGAATAGCAAAGTAGAATAAAACGTAAAATGCTTTTAAATTGGAGATGACAGTGATAGCCATGGATGGACATTTCAAATCCCCTTGCCAGCAACCAAACCCTCTTATAAATGCACAACTTATCAAAAAGGCATTTAAATTATTAAAGTGCTTAACAACTCAAAAGGGTAGAAAACCAATTATTGATGTACAAGCAATGCTAATGTTGAATGCACATGCGATTAAACGTGACATTGCTGCACAGGAAGAAGGATTTGACGTCCACCACGCACGTCAAATATTTAACTGACCGTGGATCTTCATCAGATATATCATCTTCATCACGAAATTATCTCTCTCAAAACTTTGTAGGGTAATTTATATATAACATTTAAATTACTGTACAAGACTTCTAAAAATACATGTACAAATATTAAGCAATTTATTCATTAATGAACATCATCTTCATCATCGTCATCATAAAATTATATCTCTATCAATAAAATTTAAATAATAGTCTTCTAAAAATACATGTAAGAATATTACGAACTTTATTTATGGAGAGGTTGTAAAAAATATAATCATCTTTTAAATCATATTTATCTAGGTACAAGTGTCTGTATGTTACATATTTTGAGTAAACGGTACAAATTTTTTAACCTAAAGTTACACACCCTGACTGTGAATGTTTTTATTTTATTTTAAATTTATTAACTAAATTTGTCTGATAGAACTATTAACAAATTCTGTTAAAACAGACATATTAAACAATATTCATTAATAGTCCTATATTAAAATATTCATCAAAATCAAAATTCTTATGTGTTTAATTATATACATTTAAAATAAGAATGTTACGGATATCAATAATGAATACAGAAAAATGCTTTGCACAGTACAAAGCTGAAAATCCCTTTTAAGATTTGCAAGTAGTAGCTTTAACATGCCTGATTTTGCTCAACTCTTAAACGATTAATTATTTTGTTGACATCAAATCAACTCTCGATATCAACATAATAACTGAGACTTTATTTTATATATATATATATATATATATTTACATGGAGCATGAAAAAAATTACTATACTGAAATTATTATTATTATATATATTTTTTTTGGATATAGAACTAATGTTATTTAATAAAATAATAAACACACATACAAACGTTATCATTAAACTATAATTTTTTTTTTACGTTTCCAACAGGATTATGCCATGTCACGTTTTCAAACACATGACGATGACAAGTACAGAAATTAAATTTAAGTATTATTGATCCGGAATATGACTATGAAGAGATCAGCCAACAAAATGATTCGCTAGCCAATAAAGTGTTGTCAGACTAATGATTACAAAAAACTAGGTAAAAAAAACAGGGACGGTGCCAGAGATTCGTTGACAAGGGGTCCTGACAGGGGCCCACAACCACCTTAGCACATGGACCGTTGATGTAATCTAAATGGTACTTTAAAACTGCTTTATAAAACAGTGTTCCAAAACGAAATGATGTTTCTACATGGGATGAAAAATAATTTCAAAGAGTATAAACTTACCCCCTCCATTTGAATAGCACAAATAAGGGAAGCGCCAGACATTTCCAAGACCCACTGCATACCCAAGACAAGACAGCATAAAATCAAACTGTCCTGACCAGTTTCCCCGAACCTTGTTTTCATCTTGGTCCGAAACGTCTTTGGATCGGATGTCATCGTTATTATGGGGTACTTCAGTTGCGTTAACGGCTACATGCCCGTTAGCTGTTGGCTAAAAATAAAATTTTAAACCATTAATATTCCTTATTGGTATACTTGTACACTAACAGTATATAATTATATACTAATTATTACTAAGAACAAGTCATATTGATTATTGTTATTATTCAATCATTTATTCTAAAGTACAAAAACAAAGGGAAAAACAACAGTAAAGTACTTAAAGCCAGATATTTTTACTATTGCTCCTATATGTAACTATAAATAGCACATTGTATAAATTTAATAGGAAACATTAAAAAGAAATTGTCTCATACCCAAAAAAAAACATAAAAATCATTTTTGAAATTAATTTTGCTAATTTTTGAAGCATATAAAAATTATCAAATTAAACATAGAAAGTAGTGTATTAAAAAAAAATGTTATCCATAAGCACTTCCAGTCACTGGACATACTTTATTTTTTTTATTATCACTCAGTATAAAAACCAAGATAAACATTTTTTCAGGGGACAAATCATCTTTAAATAAAATGTACATTATGGAAACATAAAATTAGCATTAAATTACAAAATATCAATTATATTTGCTATAATAGTAGCAGGATTGTAAACCTACTACTATTGTATCAAAGAAACTGAAAGATAATTTGCTATAATTATCATCAAACAGGCGATAACATTATCATTATCAAATAGCCAAAAATTAAAGCTAAATTTAGAACTAAAACTTGTTAAAAGGAATGCAGTTGGTTTTGATTATAGAATTCCAATTAATTTCAGTTTCTGTAATAAATTTATTACAAACCATATCAAACCAAACAAACAAAGACCTACCTGTGCATTCTATTTTGTGATCTGTACTATCTACTGACTTACTGTGTATATATTTTTTGAATTTATTTATTTTTGAATTTTTTTTTATAATCATTATAATATTACCACTGATTATATATTATCTATCATTTGTTATCATACTGTATCACAAGCTGCAGCAGGTACTGGGTTTTATAAATAATGACTGATTTGCAGCATACGCCAGACCATGGCCAGACGTACGTAGTTGACTGCATAATATATAGCTCCATGGCCAGACGTAGTTGACTACTTTTCAAATTCCTGACAATATTAAATTATGCATATAGTCTTAAGGTGGAAGAGACACAACCTCATTGGCAAATGTAATTAGCACTGGGTCACACGGATAAAACAATTGCAATAAAATTGATCGTGTAACATTGCAATTTTGATGTAAATATTATTATAATCAATTTCTGATTCTTTCTTTACACACATTTATTCAATCAATGGGAAAAAAGAAAAAAATACAAGCATCCATCAATTTGGATCAAGCTTAGAAGGAGCTTGTCTCAGCTTGACCCGGACAAGACACAAATCATTATTCATGAAATAAATAAATCAATAAATAAACGAACAAAGAAAGTGAAAAAGTTATAATTGATATATTCCTAGTTAAAAAGTTAACATTATAAGTTCAGTAAGGTGTGACACTGACAAGGAACTCCACAATGGCCTAGGCCTACACTGTAAAGCAAGGGTAAAACCAACTAACCCAGGTAGATAAAATAAATTTAAAGGGGGAATATAAAATAAATTTAAAGGGGGAATCGATGCAATATTAAAGTAAGCCTGCTACGCCTGTAGCTTACCTTTTCAGGCTCCATTATTCAGTACTCAGTGTTAGATTATAAGAGCTAGTAAGACGTCAATGTTTATAACAACTTCAAGTATTAACTGACGCTATTTAGATACGTGGATTGTTTTTGTTTTCATTAACTATATTGGATTCCTGGTAGAGTACGAGGAAGCGTACAGTCATTCATCATCAGCCAATGAGAAGAAGACTCTATAAGAGATGATACTGAAATGTTTCCATATTTGGTCATTGGTGGGCCGTACTTAGTATTGGATCTGTCGTACACACGTGATAGGAAATAGAAAGTCATTGACCTCCACTTTTGTTTCAAGAGGCAATACTTTAATCCTACGTGGTCATCATTGACCATATGGTAACTAACCCATTTGAGGATAATAGGTAAACGGATGTCTTTATCGAAAATGTTCGAACTCAATACGGTCCGGAGAAAATAATACAGGACTGGCTTATCTCTCGAGAAGCTGGTCAGGTAGAATGAATACCGGAATGAATAGTGTGCTTGTTGAAACTAGATTTAAAACTTGGTCTCACAACATGAGTGTACTTGTTTATGTTTGAGCCATTCTCGGAAACATTCTATAGTACTGTATTAGTATCGGTACGTTCTTCCAGGCAAAAAGAAAAGTAGGCCTAGTGCTAATAAATGTTACCGCTCTAAATTCAAATGATTCAATGGGAAAGTGTATAATGCCAATGGAGCTATTATTTTGTTACTCCACTCTCCTAACAGAATGTAAATTCACTACACAAACGAATTAGGTCGCTGCCTGAGGTCGATGGGAGAATGCATTACCAAGATATGAGGTATTAAATAGGGGTTTAACATGGTTTTACCTATACAATACTTGGAACACTTAGCGTCAAATTCACATCACTGTCAACGCTGGAGGCTTTGAATGAGTAGAAAGGGAAACATCCCTTTGTCTCCCTGTACGTGAGGCTAAGCATGTATTTATATGACGCCATCTCCGCGTGGAGTCGGGTGTCAGTGTCAGAGCAGCACCCTGTAGTCTTCCGAACAAGGATACGTGTGACATACATGTTCAATGCTGGTCAAGCGGAAGGATGCAATAGCGATGATTAAATTAATGGAGAGGCATTGAACCGCTTTATCAAAAACCGCGTCTCAAGAGTAAACAAAGTGTGTGTACCATGCACTTAATTCTTAATGCCTGTTTATACTTGCAACGATAACGATAAGAAGCTAAAAAGCAATTGTTCATGTAAAAATAAAGAAATAAGAGAAGTCTTTACACTAGGACAATTCGATAACGATTTATTATTTTGACAAATCAAATCAAATGACATCGTCATAATGATGGAAAAACGATAAAATCGTTTTGTCAAATTATGTTGTTATCGTATACACGATAAATCGTTATCAAATCGTCCTAGTGTAAAAACTTCTCTTATTTCTTTTATTTTCATTAACAATACTTTTTATCGTTATCGTTATCCTTGCAAGTATAGTATAAACAGGCCTTTAATGCAATATTCTCATGAACACGCGTATTAAAATAAGTGGATATTACCTCCAAGATTAGAAAAGGGTTGTTGCTTGCTTAGGTTAATTATTAACATGTTTCGGTAAAATATGCGGCTTCGGCATTATGAACTTCTACTTAAAAAAAAAACATTATATAGGCCTATCCAACCGGTCTTCAACCTTTGTTTCATTACAGGTGCTATCATTAAAAACAATATAGAGGTGCAATATCCGACCGGTCTTCAACCTAACGCCATTACATACAGGTGCTATCATTAAAAACAATATAGAGGTCTGCGATTCCGGATATTGTTGTTTTGTGTGTTTGAGACCAGTGGCGGATCCAGAAATTTGAAATTTTCGGGGGCCCAAAGAGAGACTTTTACAGATGGAGGGCCAATACGGTATCTTCCCAGTTTGTCGAAATCCAGTTTGTCGAAACCCGGTTGGCCGAATTTAAACCTAGATCCGTCTATACTACCTCAGCCCCGCCATGGTTGGGGCTGATGAGGTAAGAAATTGTATGATTATGGGGCACCTCTCATGGCAGAAAGTGACATTTTTTTCCCAATTAAAAAAAAAATTGACAAAATTTAGTGGGGCCCGGGCCGGCTGGGGCCTCCCTTGAGCCCGCCTATGGTGACTCGAGATCTTCATACACTCTGCATCTTCTTTGATAATATTTTTACATGATAAAATAAAGCTCGGATACATGGGCGAATCCACGTCAACATTACAGACAATAGTAAACTGAGAATAAATGTTATGCATAGGCTGTGAATGTAATTTCTATCTATGCTACGTAAATCAAACTTTCTATTACGGTACTTTTTACTCGCAGCTTTCTTTTTCAAAACTATTTAATTTAACGTGTGGTTTCCATCTTGTAATTCAGGCTTCCCGCTGTAAAACTTATGCGAATAAAAATTATTAATTATGTTGGATATGGGTCTAATTATTAACTAGTAATACGCCTCATTTGCCGACAAAGGCGTTTTCATACCCCCCGGATCATTAATGCGGTTTCGTTTCCTTTAAAGGCAATATGCAATTCGTCACTTGGCGAATTCAATGCTTTCTATCAAACCAAATTATGATTTCAACCAGGATCTTTATAAGTTCTGCGGTTTTTCGCTATGTCCTCATAATCATGAAGAATGTGTAAATTTTATTTAACTGTGGCCAATGTTACAAATATTCGTTTGTTAGTGGTTATTATCGTTGACTGTTATTATTATTGTTGTTATTGCTATTGTTAGGCCTATTATTATTCATTTTTAGGGTATTTTATTTATTAATATTATTATTAAGCATTCGCGGGTGTGGGATCATGGAGGTATAAAAATAGATACCGCCATGGTGGGATGAACGCTAGTAATTCAACCTCTCCAAAAGGAAGAAGCACCTGATAAGATGATACTCCATCCGCCAATGATCCATGGGCTGGCACACTGCCAAACTCATCCTACTGAGTTCCATTGACGCAATTCATTCATTATAATATTATTTCACAAACATACTACGGGGAAAATTTTGTACATACAATTTCTCATCGAAATTGAAAAGAAAAATTAACGTGTGAAGAGCGTTCTTACAAAGACCTCCATCAGAAATTAATGTTCCATTAACATCATCAGTTGATATTTAGTGACCTAATACCTTCGATAGCTATAAAAAAAAAAAAAATTATAATAAAGCAATTTATCTCAGGACACACGAATGCTGATATCACCATGTCCACGATAAGTTTTCTAGAACGATCCAGCCTGCGTCATCAGCAGAATTGCCATGGAAACTTGAGTGTATGGCCTTTTATGGTAATACATAAATTACCGACAGTTGGTGGCAAGATGTGTTGTTTATTCGATCAACTGGCAACACACTGATTCTCAGAATACGAACACAACATTTATAATAATACATGGAAATAATATGATGCCTAATAATTATAAAACCGCGCAGTGTTGATGAAACAACCCGTTGATCATGATTGTAACACTCGTGACACTCGAACACACCGCCGCAGTCTTATAATAGAAAATGACAACGCTAATTTAACGCTTGCAAAATTAAAATAAACATAAATAATTATGAATATTATTACCTACATTTTTATTCCCTCGGCCGGCAAAATTAATAACAATTATAATGGAAATAATGAATAACCAGAGGTTATTCGAATAAGACCAATGTGTGGGTTTATTTTATTTAAGTCATGCGTTGATAAACCCACGAAGGCTATTATTTAATGGTTTTTGTTCGTTAGATTATCACCTCTATGGTTAGACCATAATTCCTCCATGGTTAGACCATACATTCATTCAATTTAACCGGATCTGACACGCCCGTATTAACAATAAAAAGCACTGTGATCTATGTTTCTATGGAACGTTGAGAGAACGATGCATTCCTATCAACAATTACAACTGACCATAAATTAAGTATTATTATTATTGTTATGAATTAAATAAACAAAGCTAACTTGAAGAAACAAATATTTTTTTATAAATTCCAAAATTGTCGATTTAAAAGATTGTATTTCATGGCGCCATGAAAATTTTATTCTTCCATGATCTTCCGTGACCGGTACTGAATGTTGAATCTTTCTCACTTAAGATTATTAGTGGAAGTGGTGGCGCAAGGGTTGTGGCCCGGACATCCTTGTTCGGGGGTGCGAATAACAATCGTTCTGAAAATCACTTGTGTCCTTAGGAACATTGTCTCCCTTCACCCAGGAGTACAAGTGGGTGACTGATCTTTCATGAAATTCCCCCAAAGCCTCAAAGGCATCGTTCCAATGGAAAAACGCTCTGTCTGAGGCTACGGTTGTGCAGAACGCTATATAAAACGTACATTATTATAATATAAACTATAACATTTCAGTAGTTCCATTTTACCAAACTGTGATTTTTATTATGGTCAAGTTCTATAATATCAACGAATAAATACACACCAGTCCTGTTTTCTTATAGTAGGCCCTATCTAATATCAACTCTTCAATAACAATATCAATTCAAACCCAAACTGAAAAAACGTCTTTAACTTACCAGTGGCTTATATATTTTCTCAGCCATTTTCTTCGACAAATACGCGCGTTTTTGTGTTTTGTTTTGTAGTAATCGTTGGTTCTTGCTCCTTCAGAAATCGACAATGTTTTGGCAAAACATCAACAAACGTTATTTTATTATTCTCTCACGCTAACGAATCCATGGTTGTGGTTGGTTGGTTGATCGATGACGCTGATTGGCTAGTACCATATTAATAGTTATGAATGAAGACGTATGATGCTGATTGTCGTATAATGGATAGATGCTGATTGGCTTATTAGGATTTAAGACGAGCCCATTATTTGCATGACGCCAATAGAAACGGGCAGGTAATGGAATCCGAAATATTTCATTGATTGTTTAGATATGACCTTATCAGGAAAATGGTGGGAAGGAATGATGCATATTCCTATTATAATTTCGTTGCTCCGAGTTCAGGAATTACATTTTCTATGACTATTTTTCCACCCTCTTCCATTACTCTTCCCAATATTTTGTGAATGTGAACACAACCTTACATATTAAATACGTGGTATCCGGTTAGAGGAATTTGATTTGACCTTGGCCATGTCAGGTATCTGTCCATGATGACGAGGGATTGATCCCATTTTATCCTTGACCAAAACCGCTATTATTATTTTTTAAAAATTCTTAGAATTTTAATATAGCCGGCCCACTTTATATGACCCTCTTCATGACCCACTCCATATTCAAAATTATAATTCTTCATGAAAATTGTTGGGTTATTTTTTCTCACGACTAATAGCATTTCCAATCTATGAACCGTAATGAAACTTACATATAAAGCATTAAGCTCTGTCCACACTACCAAATTTTCTAGGAAAAAAACTGCTGTATGCCATATTTAGTCATGATGTGCCCATATATAGTCATGATGTGCCTATATATGGTCATGACGTGATGTCATCATGACCACTTCATGACCATATTTAGGAATGTCACATGTTTTTGATAGGCTTTACATTATTTTATTTATAGAGACCCTGAATATCAGAGAACCTTCTAGACTAACCTGGAAAGGTTATTATGGCTGACATGAAAAATATGAAGGAGGCCTATATAAAAGCACGGAGGTATAAAAATAAATAACATAGAAGATTTTTTATATTAAAAAGTACCTCAAAGGTATAATACATGAAAATATATTTTGGGCAAAGGCCCTTAGTTAATGGAGGTGGCTTTTTACCAAAATGAAAAATAACCCTTTTTCCGTTGGGTTAATTTGCATATTTATGTTAATTACATCTAAAGGGTTTTATTTAGAATCAATTTCTTGGAATGTAATATGTGTACTTACGCACTAAATAAAATCTCTAAAGTGGAAAAGTAGTCAACAGCCAGCATATTTTTTTTTGGATCAAAATCATCTATACAACCAGTACTACTGACCCTCTATACTCTTATTCTGAGTTCTGTGGGTTTACCGTACCAACCAATTTGTACCTCCCTACCCTCTCTTCAATCAGTCGGTGTCGTCACTCGTCACAAGAATGAGCCGCGAGGCTAAACACCTGGATACCGGGCCCATGACGTCGTCTTGTCTGCCCATCGATTTGATTAAATTTAAAAAGATTTTATTGACCTACGGAGTGTGTATTTTGTTACTTCCTCTCGTTTAATCATAAAATGGAAGCATTCAAATTTTATCAATTATTATTGATAATAATAAAAACACCTGTTATGTGATGGCGTTGGTAATTATATTCCCGGCATTTACATAAATATAATAGATGAAGGTTTTATAGCCAGACGTTGCATTGGAGCGATCTCCCTGATGATTAAAAAAATCCTTGTTCATTTTTTGCCTAGATTTTTACAAACTTAAAACAATATGTTTTCCAGAATAATAATAATAATAATGATAATAATAATAATAATAATGATAATAATAATAATAATAGTAATAATAATAATAATAATAATAATAATAGTAATAATAGTAATAATAGTAATAATAGTAATAATAATAATAATAATAATGATAATGATAATGATAATGATAATGATAATGATAATAATAATAATAATAATACAATACAATACACCCATTAGAATACATAGTACTGGCTGTATTACACTGGTGTGTGTAGCCGCCACTAGTATAGGCTTTGTCATTCCATGTATATGCCCCTCCCTTTGGACTAACTTCAGTGTTGCGAAGCATCTGAAAGGAGGCATATCTCGAATCGAATCACTATAATAAAACAAAAACAAAAACAAAACAAATAATGGACATGATAATCACCTCCCTTTGGATTCACGGGCTTTCAGAGTTGCTTTTGTACCGTTATGTAACAGGAGCAAACCCAAAAGATGAATAATACGCCAACAATGCGGGAACAAAGGATATCAAGGGCGTCTACAAAGAAAGGTGAAATCACAGTGGACGCCAATTTGAAGAGGTATCAAATGATGATTCTGAGGTAAGAAGGGTTTCATAATGACGCATATATATATATATATATATATATATATATACACAGATATATATATATATATATATATATATATATATA
>NW_022707033.1:278538-299587 GCF_011630105.1 Anneissia japonica
ATAATAATAATAATAATAATAATAATAATAATAATAATAATAATAATAATTTAAACATTGTTTGTGTTTCCAGTTTATAGTCCATTGTATGTTGATACAATATATACAAAAAATGAATGGTGAATTATAATAATGAACCTCTATGGTAGAGCATGTTCAGTCAGACAGCTTGTTTTAAACTACTGTAGCAATTACCAAAGAATATTCGCAGATGCATAGGCGCTATTTCGACGCTATAAATATTATGTCTGTGTTGATGTTATGAATAATATTATGATGTTTGACTGACATCAATAGCTAATCTGTTATGGTAATACCTACCGGTATGTTGGCACTGAGCTAGTATACTTGAGTGCTTGACTGAAATTCTTATATATTTACGTACAGTATGACTAAAATTAGAACAAATGGAAATCACCAATGAATACAATACAATTAGTTTGGTACACTATGTAAGAATAGTTGTTATTGAGATAACCTCAAACAGGTTTATCTAAAAAACCATATCCTTGCACATGGTGTACAGAAAGTTAAATTATTTTATTATTGATAACTCACCAGGCAAACCAAACATTAAAGAAATATATCCTGGCCAATAAGCAACTATATAATAAAAATATACTTTTTTACATATATGGCTAATTCTAATTTTTGTGATGTTATTTCGTAGTTAAAAATAACTTTTTTTGTTGTTTTTTAAACTTTCAATTGCTTTATTAGTATTCTCAAGCAGCGTATTTTTATTATTATTATTATTATTATTATTCATTTCATAATTATACATACATACATGAATATAAATTTACAACGACAACACTAACAAAATGGCAAAAATCATAAAACGATTACAGTACAGAAAAAGCATTTTTCTTTAGGCCTATAGGTACAAAAAATATGTTTTACTTGAAACTTGGCGAAAGAAAAGTAGAGAAAAAAAAAACAACACCATTCCCTGTACAAGCCATAAAATGATAATTATATTTGTATAATTTTTTAATTTTCAATTTTAATATATTTCATCTCTCTTCAAATTTCTCTTCTTGCTGTTCCCAAACGCATAGCAAAATCTTAATTCTTTGGACCAAATAAATTAAATGAAATTCAAATTATTCATAACGGTGAAATGTGGAAATATACGTTATAATATTAAAATATGTTTAAAATGTACAGGCAAAGCCCATTTAGATGAAAAGCAATTAAATATTTACAAATACAGGTTTCCCTCTAGTTAAAGACCACCTCCAATTAAAGACCACTTTCCTTGTGGTCCCAAATTAACAAATGTCTTTTCTTCATTATAATAAGAGACCAAAGTTTCTAGAAAAAGCGGTCTTTAATTGGAAGTAGACTGTTTGATATTATACTACGACAGGCCCAGGGGCAGATTTAGGGGGGGGGGCCGGCCCGGCCCCGGCCCCCCCTTTTGGGAGGTAAAAAAAGAAAAAAAAAGAAAAAAAAGAGAGAAAAAGGAAAAAATGATGGCCAAGAATGCCTCAAATGTTATGTTCGGAAAATTTCGCGGGGGCATGCCCCCGGACCCCCTATGACAGTGTTGTCTCAATCGGCCCAACTTTCGGCCCCCCCTTTTGGACAGTTCTGGATCCGCCCCTGAGGCCTGAAATTCAAAGTCAAATTCAAAGTCATCTATTATAATATTATGCCTTGACATAGTATTTACAATACGGGTACTTTATGTGACGTAAGCACTCTTCGACGTCATATTCCTGCTGTACATAACTTAATACCCCACCTAAAAGTTCATTTTAAATAACGTAACTATATAAAATGCAGTAAAATAATAATGGATTGGATAATTTATCGATAATTGCATAGAATAATTATGAGCGTGTGTGAAATTTTGATTATAGAAATCAATAACATACGTAATGTTATTGATTTTATTAAAGACCACCTCCAATTAAAGGCCACTTTCCTTGTGGTTCCAAATTAACAAATGCCTTTTATCTTCATTATTCTAATAAGTTTCTAGAAACTTGAAAACCCAGGTCCTAAAAGCGGTCTTTAATTGGAAGTAGACGCTGATATTATACTACGACAGGCCTGAAAGTCAAATTCAAAGTCATCTATAATAATATTATGCCTTGACATAGTATTTACAATACGGGTACTTTATGTGACGTAAGCACTCTTCGACGTCATATTCATGCTGTACATAAATTAATACCTCCTTGATTAATCCAATATTAACAGCAGATAATTGCAACCTTAACTGTTCATCCAGAAACATATAATGGTGTTTCCTAAAGTACTTTAAACAAAATTACCTAATATATCTAATCATCTAGAAATCCCTTTGGGTGTTTGGTTGGCTAATACACAATCAGACACCGCAAATGGCCACTCACCTAAAAGTTCATTTTAAATAACGTAGCTATATAAAATGCAGTAAAGTAATAATGGATTGAATAATCTATCGATAATTGCGTAGAATAATTATGAGCGTGTGTGAAATTGTGAATATATATAGAAATCAATAGCATACGTAATGTTATTGATTTTATTAGGAGCATGGATTTAAATAGGCCTATATAGTACTACTGTATTTTAGACATCTGGTACTATAGAGGAATTTTACCCGTAGGCGTAAATGTGAATATTTATTTATCTGTGTCAAAATACATTGCAATTGAACTATTTGTTGAGATATATTTCCTCCAATCGAATAATGAAACAGTATAGGCCTATACATTTCATTTAAATTTATTTGATTTAATACCGGTCTATCCGTATACACAGTATAGACTCGATACATTGGACTGCATCATTAATATGGTATGTTTAGATATATACTGAAAAATTATGTATATAATTATATATATATATATAAATATATATATATGTGTGTGTGTATTATATATATATATATATATATATATATATATATATATTCATATAGGCCTATGAATGAATATTATTGTTACACACACTGCAAAAATAGAATATCATTGACGAAAATAATAAGCAAAGTACCAGGAATTTCAAATAGGCTTTTAATCTGTGGTTCAACCTGTCGAGAGGTTTTCTCATGGTTGGTCCCGTGATTCTATGACGTCGATGTTAAACGTAAGTATACCCACAAATAACACGGTAATGTGATGCGAGCGTAGTGGTGCACGTGATAGTGTACGAATCAATGCATGTGATAATGGCACCGTCGTCGTGTCGTCATCTCTTCATCATCATTACCATTATCGTCATTATTTATCAGTACAAATTTATTATTATTATTATTATTATTATTATTATTATTATTATTATTATTATTATTATTATTATTATTATTATTATTATTATTATTATTATTATTATTATTATTCATTTTCTTTCTTCACGATATAATAATAAACTATATTGTTAAAAACTACTATACCGTAAATTAATTAATACAATTTATACAAAAATATATATATATATATATATTATATAAATGTGTATATTAAATACTAAAGTCCTATGTGTGTACTCTAACAAATGGCAAATTAAAACAACATACCATTTACGCACATTTGCAATGTCAAAGTAATTACATAAATATTTCTCCTTTGAAAAACAGTGTCTTGCTCATGTAGATCCTTTATGGTTGTTTTTATTTCATTATGCAGTTTTACTGCGTCTGGACCGTAACATTTTTACTGTAATTCCTTAGGCCTATACTTGTTTTTGATTTGTGTGTGTGTTTATATTAATGGTAGTGATGACTGATTTATTATTGATTTCACTTGTAAATACAATGTATTTTGCAATTAGCGATTTTACTTCTGGATGACGGTTGAATTAGTTTTTCACTGTTATAATTATTTTATTATATATCACTATTTAAATTTCATTATCATATTGTAGTAATATTATTATTAGTTTTTTTTTTGTTTATTCAAAGAATTTAATCTTATAATTTTTTTTAATTGTTGTCATAAATCTCTTTTATCATTGTTTAGTGTGTAATAAGTCATAACACAATTTTAGATCAGATATAGGCTTTATACTACTTGTTTACTTGTTTCCCAAGAGAGTCTTCTACAGTCTGATCCTCCTGGGTATTATAGAGGCCAAGCAAAACGATGCTTATAGGCCCCTCGAAAAAAAACCCAGTATATTTAAATTTTAACATATGGGGCGCGAATTTGAGCGGATGGTCAGCCAAACGTACTTCGATTGCAGATTTAAATAAATTAATAGAACTAGAGTTAACGTCTTCATTCGATAAGGAATTCCACAGCCGAACTGACCTAAATGAAAAAGCACGACTTCTAATATAAGTGTCCTACAGTGCTGATGTTTAATCTTAAAGGAGTGACCTATATTGTATCTTTATGTTAGAAAAAAAATGCTCTTACCGGCTGAGTACAGTAATATTAAAATTGTGCTTGATCTGTCCGTTAACAAAATATGTTGTATTGTATTATTGTAAATGTGATTTGGTCAAATAAATGAATGAAATGAAATAAAATGTTTTTGGTTATACATCTACCGTACCAAAGATCCATGGCAATTGCCTTGGTTTGGTTTTTAGAGGGAGAGAGAGAGAGAGGAGGGCGCTGTATAAGTTTGTCCCCGTCGGCGATTGACTTGCTCGCGACTGCTCTTCAATAATGCTGAATACAGGGTAGGCTACTTTTGAAAAACAAATCCGAATATATTATGATTGCTTTTTGTTAGGATAACTTTAGCAGGGGTATGGTGCAATGTTGCTCTGGGTGGGCTGTGATCTGGCCGGCCGGTTTCATGGTCTTCTTTCCTACTGCTACTGCTCTACTATACTACTACCTAGTACTATGGCTAGGCCTAGGCCTACCCGCACACAATTTGAAATTGGGTTCGTAGCCTAGGCCTAGGTCTGTCCAACTCTCCATCCAAAATTATTACGTCAGGCTAGCCTATCACTGTTATTAATACCTCGGATTGATGTCAGTCTGTACAGTATTATAAATCGTTCTTCATGTTCATCCTTCGATTTTTTAGAGGCCTAAAATAAAGGGCTAGGCCTAGGCTAAGCAAGGCCTATATGATAGTACTAGTAGGCCTAGGCCTAATGATTTTTTTGGCTTTCTGTATGTAGAATTAGGTAGTGTTTTATGTTATTCAATCGAATTTGATCCAACTTGGCCACAAGTCAACTCAGCCACAGTCAACTTGGCCACAAATCAACTTGGCCACAAGTCATTTACTGGTACCACACTTACAGTAGGAGTAATTCATCAAGTATAAAATACTAATTCTTTAATTATTACTATACTTAGTGTTATTATTATTGCTGTTATTATTAGTTGTTTTTATTACCGTTAGTTTTAATATTAATTATTAGTCTTAGCATTAACATTATGTATTGTTGTTGTTGTCACCTTTATTATCCTATTATTACTAAGTAGGCCTAGTATTATAAGTATCATTATTATTACTAATTAGTATTACTATTATTATAAAAATAAACATTATCTTTAATTTATTATTGCTGTTATTATTGCTATTATCACCTTCAATATCGTTATTATCACTAATTAGTATTATCAAAATTGATATTTAAATATCGTTATTAATACCATATTAGTATTATTACTATTGAGTATTGTTAAAATAAATATTACTATTAATATTGTTGTTCTTATTACCTTTATTATTGTTATTATGACTAATTAGTATTAATAAAGTAAATATTTGAAAAGGAAGTGTCACCGGTGATTCACATCATTGGATGCATCCTTATCACTGACGGGTTTCAAACATAGCGCCCAATGGTCGAACAAATATGAAGTACTGAAGCGATTATTCACTCAACAATACCAATTGTTCCTATTGTGGATAATTGATTAACTTAGGCCTAATTCTTGGGCGTGGTTCTAAAGAAAATAGTATCGAAATGCACCCATCGTGCATTCATTTGATTTTAGTCGGATTCAAAATAAATTTTTAACAATTAAAAAATCATAATGTGGTTTTTCTATTTCATTTTTTTATGATTAGGTTTAGTGTATGTACTCATGTTTTATGTCAGTGTATTAACGTGGAAGAAGAGACTTGGAGACTTGGGGTTGGAAAGTCTGCCTACGGCCTAAAGTAGAAAAATTGAACCTTATCACACAATGAAAAATCCCAAGTCCTAAATATGGTTATAAAGATGCATGGATACAAATCTATAATTTTCACAAAAACACAACCCTCATTGCTAGTAATTGTTAAATATACCAGCGACAACAAAAGCAATATAACGTTTATGCATGCTTCAGTGAAAAAACTTGATGTGCTGGTGCCAACCTAATAAACTATTTAATTAAAAAAAAAGTAGATACAACCATTTGAGTGTCTATTTGGGTGTATGTAAAATTATGTACTGTAATTTAATTGCTCATTCTAGGATAAATGTTATATAATATGATTATTTTTAAACAACTAATTAAGTAGTATTACTTATAATATTGTTATATTATATTCTATAAATTTATTTTATTACTGTACAATACCATCGGATTTATTATTACCAGTATGTAGGTAGACGGGTAGACCTACCTTGTGCTTGAGATTATTAATATCATTTTCATCATTGGTAGTAATACATAAAATTGGGTGTGAAGTAGTGGGGCTGTTATGCAAGGCTCTACAGCTTTTTAAAAAATTTACAGACAGAAACCTAGTAGTATCCAGTATACAAACAAATGCAACCTGTGATCTGTATACTGGTTACTGATAAGAAATCTCCAGAATCTCCCAGGTATCTTAAGGTTAAAGTTCAAATTAGCCATTCGTTGCTCATTTAGAGGTGTTAGGTAGACCAAGTGGCGGACTAGAGCCATAGGAGTGAAAACAGCACATTTTTAGCATCATGTCTGACCTAAGGGAAAGGCAAGTCAAGTCATCCATGTTTTGCAAATGCTTGTATATTAATATAAATGTTCAGTATTCGAAGTACAGTGCACTGATCTGGAAAGCCTTAGGGCCTACATGTGTGAGCCGTGTGTCATGGCATTGCCAATGAACATTTTGATATGACCAGCTTAGACTTTATTGCCTTGTCAATCATTGTTTTCCACATGATGTAAAGTTTGTAAGTGTATAGTGCTGCCCAACTACACACGTGCAGGATGTGTGAGGAATCAGTTGCTTTAATAGGATTTGAATTCCCAACAAAGCCTCAGTGGCCAAGTTGGTTAAGGCATCCACATAGACTACAGCAGTCCTGGGTTTCAATCCTGGTTGAGGCAACTTTTTTCACACTCGCAGATGAAAAATGAAAAATGAAAAATGTAATCATAGCCTTACCGCAAGACAGTTTAGAGTATACAGTATCTCGTAATAAATCATGGTTTATATAATATGTAGCTCTGTAAACCATCTAATGATATTCTTATTTTTTTCCTTTTTGTATGAATCTAGGAAACTAGCTGGTAGGACTCTGTTTATTACTGGTGCCAGTAGGGGTATTGGTAAGGCCATCGCATTGAAGGCAGCTAAAGATGGTGCCAACATCGTTATAGCTGCCAAGACGGCCCAGGCGCATCCTAAATTACCTGGGACCATTTACACAGCAGCAGAAGAAAGTGAGTGAATTTTAGATAAAACAGTGGTGGGATAATTCTCTTTAAGGTAGTATAATATATATTCCAAGTATTGAAATGCAATATTTTGACATTAATTATGTCGAAATATTGAATCCTGACACGATAGCATGCATTTCGATACAATCTGAGATTAATCAGTGGACCTTTCCGATAATTTTCTTTATTCTCTCGAACTGCAACACCGCTACCAACAGTAATATTGATAAAAGGTAGCTCCTCGAGATAAGCTCACTCCTATACTGTACATCTATATATAATGGTATTTTATTCAAAATTAAAAAAAAAAAAAAAAAAAAAAAAAAAAAAAAAAAAAAAATTATAAAAGGATAAAATATGGCAGCCAAAAATGCTGAATTACGAATTATGTTTAACATCAATAAAAAAGCAAGAAACACATTAAATATAATAGGAAATTTACATTAAAACTTAAAATACTTCCTCAGAAAAAAGCCAAGCTTTGAATTGGGCATGTAGTGTTGTCTTTTGATTGGCCATCCCTATAAGTCTTTTATGAATAGGGAATTTCCAGGTATAAGCCCTCCCCCCACCCCCCAAAAAAAAAAAATAAATAAACAGTTTGAGGGAGTCAGCTTACACACTAGGAACTTTGTTAATAGTAATAACCACATGTAGAATGCAGAAAGAAAACAAGATGACTTTCATAGATGACTACCAGTAACAGTACCAGAACCACCTTGTTAATCCACCTCCCATATGGTGGTTTTAATTCTTCATATGCACAACTATTTTCGCAATATAGTATCACAACGTATGGCACAAGATTTAAATATTTCACTCTATGCATATTTTGTCGAATTGTTCAATCTTACGGTCATTCTCACAGATTTCCTCCAGCCTCGACGTCAAACTTCTATCTCGCTTAGGATTCGTTAGGAATCACCGAAAATCTGCCTTCTTACCACTTTCTTGTAGAACCGAATGTATCAAATCTTCGTTTCTCCCATATGCACTTAAGCTTTGCTCATCTCTAAATCTCGATCCATCTTCTGCAAAGCTGTCGAAGAGACCGTAAAAACATTTGGTGGAATTGATATTGTAGTTAACAATGCAAGCGCCATTAGTCTCACCGGCACGCAGGAAACATCGATGAAAAAATATGATCTAATGCACCATGTTAATACAAGAGGAACATATCTCACGTAAGTGTCGGAAAAGTAGGTGCAAATTGATGATGTGCGGCTGTTGCATCAATTGGTTTATTATGTACTGTGTATTTATATATGGTAATCCTCTGTGACATGCCTTGACCACAAACTTGATGGTAACAGTTTAAATGAGCTAGGGAAACAAAATACCAATTACAAATTTGTTTATTTTCTCCCTCTAGCTCAAAGCTTTGCCTCCCTTACCTGAAAAACAGCAAGAATGCACACATCTTAAACATTAGCCCACCTTTGAACATGCATAAAAAGTGGTTCAAGAACCATGTTGGTAAGTCCACTTATTACTTACTTACTCCAGATCCACTGGTGAATGTCATTTATTTCATTAATTGTCAGTGGGGTATGTAGGGGATACCCTACTGATTACCCTCCAGATTCTTCCAAAATTCATCGTTAGCTTATTTTGAGCCCATAGATATTGTCGCTTAAAAAGGTGCCCCCTCCCCCCACCTGAACGGTCGGGGAGAAATTAAATTTGTTGGGGAATTTTTATATTTATAAAATGTTTCATTAATTATGGGATTCTTTATTTTAAAAGGATAATTTGCAAGTGCAAGTTAAGAGTCCCCCTGCCGGGGAAGAGCTGGTGATAGTATACAGCACTGCTTAGTAAGGCATGCTTGAATTGTACTTTTGGCGCTCAAGATTTTATGTTTTCCCAACGACCTTGGTGTAAATTCCCTGGCAGGGGTATCCAAGCAGGGGTCCTTTGCTCTCCTGGACCCCCTGATATCGCACAGTGTACAATACTTCCAGCAAAGAAAGGCAAATGCTGATGAGCTTAGTAACTGGAAGCACCTTGTCTGTAAAGTCAACAAATGTTATTTATTATCGATAACAATGACTGAAGAGATGGTTATACTGTATTGCCAAAGTGATTGTTGTACAGTAATTAAATTAATATGCATATTTTCTTTGTCGCAGCATACACAATGGCAAAATATGGAATGTCAATGTGTGTACTAGGAATGGCAGATGAGTTGCAAGATGACAATATTGCTGTGAATGCTCTGTGGCCCAGAACAGGTGTGTGCAGGCATTTTCTGTGAAGCACAAAAATACAATGTAGAATTACAAAGAACTGTAATTTAAATTAAAAATATCAAAAATAATCTTTTTAATCATTTTTCTATTCTAAATATAAATCCAATCCTATGCCTATCTAAAAGTAAAGTATATCTCTGATATTAATAATATCAATAGTGAGTAAAGCTGTATTCACACCAATCAGAAGATGAAGGCCGACTCAGACGTCATACGACACAGCCCATCGTGAGAAATATTAAACATTTTTAACATTGTACCACAAGACATCGTTGGGGGCAGTCTTAAGCCGTTGTGAGAAATATTAAACGACCAGACTGTCTCTGTGTAGGTTGCGTCGTACGATGCTGTCTGAGTTGGCCTTAAGAGGGACGCTGGTATTCAGCACATTGGAAGTACGGTCAAAATTTCTGTCCGTATCCGATGCGAATGCAGCTTTACATGGAGTAATAAATATTATACATTTCTACATATGATTATCTTTATCTAGCAATATGGACAGCTGCAATGGACATGCTTGGAGGTGGGACAGGAGAGACCCGGAAACAGTGCCGGAAAGTGGACATCATGGCAGACGCGGCATATGTGATCCTGACTAAGGATAGCAAGTCTTACACTGGCAACTTTGCTATCGATGATGAGGTCCTGAGATCGGTAGGAGAAACAGACATTGATAAATATGCATGTGAACCAGGTGAGTTATTTACATTTTCATCGGCAGTCCAATGTCCCCAATGAGAGAGTAAGTGGTTATGGTGGTCCATGGGGTGAAGTCCTGGAAAAATCTGAAATTTTAAGAGTTTGAAAGGCTTATTTAATTGATTTTAAAATCTACAAATTTGTAAAAAAATACATATATTTGATTTACCTCCTGAGGGAATAAGTTCCCCAATAGGGACCCTGGCTGGCACCACCCTATATTCAATAGAGGGATTCGTCACATAAAGTTTGTGTAGTGAATTTTGTGACATCAACAATTGACTTGGAGTAACTTAAATTATAGCAGTTATGAAGATCTTTACAGCAATAACATGGGACAGCTGCCATAGCAATCTCCGCTATGCCAGTTCATTGTTTACATCCAACAGCCAAAAAGTCAAAAATAAACTGTTTATGCAATGTGTAAGTTGTGTGATTATTCATCCAGATGTTTCTGTTTGTATCACCATATGTAGTACTTTAAAGCCCTTTCCAAACTATCAAAACATGTGACACTGACATGAAAATATATGTGGCAAAGACAAGCCAAACCAGTCATTCGTCGCAAAAATCGATTTTGAGTTATTAATACAGTGTTAGAGAGTAAAATAATAGCTATAAAATGGTAAAAAATCATTCAAATCGGACATTTCCTCACACAGCTGTTTAAAGAACAATATATGAGAAATTCACTGTCAAAGTTTATGATTTCAGGCATTTCTCATGCAGAAAATCTTCAAATCCTTAAAAAAGTATTGTTTTCACATTGAAAATGGATAGAATGATGTGTAGATATATAAAGGTTAGTTCAGTGCAATAAATAGATTTTTAAAATTTGATATTCCAGCATGTTTTGGCCATTTTCTCTGAAACACGATTTGCGACGAGTGACTGGTTTGGCTTGTCTTTGCCATATATGGGTACACCATGACCATATATGGATATACAACAGTTTTTTTTGTTTTTTTTTCATTCAAATAGTAAATTTTTCTGGGTATGTTGTCATATATGTATTGTTTTTAACTATAAATTTCTCTTTTTAAGGCCACACTTTGCTTCCTGACTTCTTCCTTGAAGAGGCTGGATCACCAGAGGATATGAAGGAGCAGCTTGAGAAGCATGGCTCACAGCCTGTCTTTGGTTCAGGGCCAGCAGCCAACCCTTCTGAAGCCGAGGCTATACAGATACTTGATTCATTAAAAGGGATGATGTCTGAGGAACATGTGAAGAAGATGGGGGCTTCAATCCAGTTTGAATTGAAAGGCAAGTTAGCAGGGGCAGATCCAGTAGGGGGCACATGCCCCGTTTTGCCACTAAATTAAAAATTTTTTAATGCATATTAATGTATGTGCTACTCACTTATCTATTCTGAAACTTTTATTTCTCTGTCAACTGCAGATGTAGATCAAAGTATGTGGTTCTTAGATATGCGTACCGGTTCCGGTGCTGTTGGTAAGGGCGAGGTGGAAGGCGGTGCAGATGTGAAGATGACGATGAAGGCGGATGATTTTGTCAAGATGTTCAAAGGTTCTTTGAAACCCACAACCGCTTTCATGATGGGCAAGTTAAAGATCAAAGGGGACATGGGCAAGGCTATGAAACTGGAAAAACTGATGGGACAATTGCAATCGAAATTATAGGGGCCAACAGTCAACATTTCTTTTGGTGTACTGTAAAAGCATAGAAACATAAGATACAGTGTGCCTCTGTTAAATTTATCTCAGAATCGTAAGCAAACATTCAGTATTCCGGGAAGTAGGATCAAGGCTTGCTTCAATCCTTTTCTGCAATCCTATAAAACTGATTTGAGTTTAGTGTCAAGGTTATTTTATGAAACTAAAATGAACTATCTGATCATTCAATCAAATTGGTCTAAATAAATTCATAGAGTGCTTTAGAATAGCATTTAATGCAATTATTCACAGTCAGTTATTTATGTGTTCTAAAATTATTTGTACAGAGGTTTGAGAATGAGATCAAAAATAAACTTATGTTTTGAAAAGAGAGACTTTGTTGTGTTATAATTTGCTTTAGTCTTTCCTGATAATTCTATATGAAAAAAAAACTACTGATATATTACAAAATTTAACAGAATAATTAAACTGGTTTATTTGATAATCTTACATCATATCATATACATTGCAATAAAATTTCATTATGGTCTTTGATCACATTCCCTTCAAGGGTCTAAGATAATCAGCTCTACACTTGCAAATGACAAGTGATTTAATGTCTTTACATCAACTTTCTCCCAGTCGATCGATTTCTCTTTGTAAATTGCTTCTTGCCTGGGCTTCATATTTATCACGAAATATTTTAGTTGCATAAATATTTGGAAGTTTTAAGAAGCTCTTCAAAACCTGATGAAGGAAAAAATTAAAAAAACATTTAAATAGTTTCAATGTAGTTCTATAAATAAACATAAAACTTGTATATGTTGAACGACAGCCTGCAGTATTATATAATATTGAACATGCAGAACATATGGGAGAGGTCTGGTTATGAGTGCATTTGTGAAAAAAGAGGCAATTACTCTGTATGTGTTCTATAAATAAATATTAAAATTAACAGCTGGCAGTATGAATGGTTCCTTATTGAACAAGCTGAAATAATACAGTCGGGGGCAGATCCAAAAAGAAAGGGGTGTCCGAGGGTCCTCCCCTGGGAAAATTTTGATTTATCTCATTCTTAGACCAAGACATAGGCAATATACTGTATTATTGTATTCCAACAATATTGAGTAGTTGGATACATAGCCTTTCCTCCATTGATCGATAGACTTGAAGTACGCACTTTCATACATAAATTATTACGACTCATCGAACCAAAAACAGTGTTTGTTAAATTTATTTAATTGAAGGCTAGCGGGGCTAATAGTATAAGCCTAGTTTGTCTGATCTGCCAACCTATGCCTAGGTACAGTAGGTCAGTAATTATTTTCAATGGAACATATATGCTACCTTAGATCTTCTTTCCCTGAATGTTTTTTCTGCCACATGTGTATATTCAGATCGGATCTGATTTGCATATTCATCATACTCGGGGTTCGCCCATCCTAACACCTCCATATCAGCATCAAGGAAATAATACTTGTCCTCATTGGCAAACCTGTGTACCAAAAATAATATTCAAATAAATACCCCGGGGCATTCATTCTTGAGAAGGGTTTTTGAGCGGAAAATGTGGAAAAACATCTGTTATGCATCAAGAGACTACTTTCTTGAAAAAAAGCCCCGCTTTTCCAAAACATGCTTGGTTTATACACTAAGTTTAGGTGATTTAATGCTGGTTAATACACTACATGACACAGTAGGCCCTATTTATTGTTTCATAATAGTAATTTCCAAAATTGACAGCATTCATTTTAAAAAGAGGCCCTCCTTCGCAAAAGTAGCCCCAAAATAAGCCTACTGTAGGGATTCAATCATTGCATTATACGACTTGTTGCAAACCGATAAACTCAAGTTCCCAGCTGCAGATATTATTCTCCTGATAATGGTTGAACCAACTCAATCAGAACTATTTATGTGGTGTACTGCATTACTGTGCCCTAGCTTTTAACAAAAGGTCATACATGTGTCAATATTATTGTCACAATAAGGCAGTGTTCATTTATATTACACAGCAGGGGCTGTTGAGGGCTCACTTTGACCTAACCTCCAATCATGGCTTTAAAATCATGGCATATAAAATGGCCTTATCAATTTTTGGAATGACAGTGTTCTCCAGAAGCCATTTTAGCTGTTAATTTCACCGGTAAAAATAACATGGCCTAAAAATTTAAAAAAATTTTACTGGTAAAAATAAATAAATAGGCTTACTACAGCATGTCTTCTTGTTTTTTTCAAGTCAATAGACCCCACTCTATAGATAAGCATAGAGCTTATCAAGTGCAAATGTCAGTTAAGTGATGTCAGTTCGAGCAGATGCAGTGGCGTAGTGGAGTTTTGACATGGGGGAAAGGAGAGCTTGAGAGTATCATTCACTGTTGGAATTTTGGTAGCTGGGATTCCATTTCCACTTACTGGCACAGACTCGAACTGCCATCAGCATGAAGTGACACTTGATCCGCTCGTATTGTCACGTAACCCCAGCCTGATAAAATACAAACTTGTTAGGTGTCAGGTGAATGTGGGTGATGTGACTTCTGGTCATTAAGATCCAGTTTGAGACGTCAGTGATGTCGCAAGTTGGTGCCTCTGGTAAGCATTCTGCTGCAAATTCTTCAAAAACTTTGGCACTCTCTTCTTCATTCTTGGAGGACTTGGGGTCATATATGATACTGAGGAATTTCAATGGTAATTATAGACAGGTTGTAATTGCCTTTGACATACAATACAAGATAAATAATTATTGTAGAAATACTGCACCGGTAATTCATATGCAGTACAGTAGGCCTACTATTGCACTAATTACCTACTAAATCCATTTTTGTGCCCAAATTGTGTTTATGATGTTATTACTTAATTGACATCTATTTATCAAAAGCGTGTAAAAATGCGAACTACATAGAAATAATAATAATAATAATATAAGATTTGTGGGCTCACTCAAATTCAATTTTAAAGAACAACAATCCAAATACTCTATTTACAGATTGTTGAAGTTCTGAATTGCCTTTTACTTTTTGAACAATAATTTTTTGATGGTGATAATTTAGTGTAGGCCTACTCTCAATTTACAAACGAAAATGATGCTGGCCACTTGACATAATACTATAAACAATAATAATAGAAGGGATTTTTGGCAAAGAAACCTTTAGTATGATATATGATCTCGAAATCACTTGTTTCTCTTTGCAAAATACTAAGTTTGTTGTTATATTATCGTTTTTCCCACACAAATTAAATACCGGTACATGAACAATATTGATGTAACTAATGTTGATTACATTTTGATAGACATATTTAATTAATTTTTGCTGATCGTCATATATCATTTATTTCGCCAATTAAAGGGTCTATATGGCAGGATTGCCAAATTGAAGGGGCCATCGAGGGGCTTTCCAACTATCGTCAAGGATTAAAGAACTGCTTTAAAAATAGTAAATTATTACAGTATATATACAGTAATATAAAATTGTGAAATCATAAAATTTTCTTGTAAATACTACACAGGAGCCCGCTAATTGTATTACACAATATTGTACACAGACAGGGACACGTATCGCGTTGGACACACAATGGCTTCTAAATTCTCAATGTCGCAACCCTATCTATAATAATGGCTCTTGCAAATTATTAAACAAACGAACGAAGAGACGTACGCCTAGCCTGGGGAGAATGATTATATAAAATATTATTTATAGGTGCCAAATGCTCAACCTACTCGTGAAAAAACACACTCCAGTAAACTAAATCAGGTCGCTTGAGATTCGAGGCAACACTGGAGACGGCTTCGTTCATTTTTCGTATATGATGTAATGTATGGTAATGCCTTCGTTCTTCCGAATAGTTGGCTTCTAATACCGACCACCATCTTTCACACAACGTACTCTCAACTGAACACTTGAAACACACATCTTGCCACTGATTTCTGACAGACTCTTGGTCTGTTATTGTATCCATGTTTAAAAAGAAATAAAATGTGACACACCGAAGCTTTTGGAATCGACTTGAAAATTGATGTGTTTACTATAAGCAACGCCCTCTATTGATTGTCACTTGCACCGCCACTAAAAGCAAAGAGTATTAAAACTGCCCCCAGGCAAGGAACCGAAAGGTCCACTAATTAATCTAAAAAAAGAAAGTATAATAGCAAAGATAATAATAGCAGAAGATAGAGCAGCTTCCCAATATATTGGAACATCCATTCAAAAGGCATTGTGGGTACACGGACAGCAAGAAGGCGCTATATAAAAATAATAAAGGCGCTGCTCTTGTTCGTTTGTTTCCTTTAGTTTCTCCACTTAGTAGAATGTTCCATCGATTTTAATGCAAATATGCGGAGCAGCTCATTTGATAATAGGCCCTACATACTCCAAGTATTGTAATTCACGCCATTGTGTTGGGATTCAATATTTCGACATTAATTATGTCATCATCAGGAATGAAAAAATTATCCATATTAGCAAGCTTATATGCACTAGTACCAAAAGTTTTTAACCAATCAAAACATTACCCGGCTAGTAGGTGACATAGCAGTGATTTAAACAACTGCTCAAAGCTACCTACAAAAACAAAGAAAGCTCATTTGAAGTTCTAAGCCCATTGATAAACAAAGGGTGTAGTCTACGTATAGCAAACGCTTCTTTAAACAATAGGATAGACCAGTTTCGGCAGCACTACAGACGACATTACACTTTCAAGTACCGGTATACCCTGTAATCCTAAAACATATTGGAATGCCTCACAACACTATCAGATCGTGAAGAATGTTCTTTAACTTAAGTCTAGTTATTAAGCACCTAGTATCTGTCTTACCAATACTGTGTAATCACTATTACAGCCTATTACAGCCTGGACATTTAAAATGATAAACAACAGAACTTCTGTACTCCTTAGTAGATATAAAATGAGAAACACTTTTATACTGCCATAAAGTTATGAATTTTACCTTATTTAAACATCTACGTAATGAATTCACCTGATTTTCCTAGATAAGGCAATCTAACCTAAATCTCAAGCTATCATCACTAAAGCCTATGATACATTTAGGTTCATTTAATTTCTTAAGTACATTATTAACAACATTTAAAGGGTACCCATTCCAAGACATAAGCTTCAGTTACTAAGCTGTGCTTGTTATCAGGAGTACACAATGGGCTCTAGAAACTCTACGAATCCAGGAGAATGGTTCCATGGAGCAAAGCTTTCATAATGGACATATTGACATGTATGTGTATTTTTACGATATATACTCACGTTTCCTACACTGTTGTTAAATTGTAAATCCAGAAAGTGTACTGTGTCACTGTTTTCAAATGATTCAAAAGTAAAATGTACTGCCTATGAAAAGCATTAAAGTAGCTTAGAATTTGAGGGAAATCATTGGGCTTAGCTAGTACTGTACTAGCGTGTCGTCAACAAAACGAGTATTTCAGTCATTAAAATATTAGCTAAAACTGGACCAAGAGGCACCATCAGTTTGCTTATAAAATTCATTATTACATGTAGTTTTAGGTACAGCAATCTCTAAGTAGTTTCCTTAGCGAATAGGTTAGTAGTAGGTTGTTTACCCTATCAAGTATTATATTAATTACCTTAGTAAGGGGAACATTTGTAAACAGAGATTCAACATCAAAAGATGCAAATCGGTAACCTAAATTATATAAATTGTTTGGTACAGCAGCATCAAAAGAATCTCTAAGGACAAAATCATTAACCGTTAGAGGGCCTAATAAGCTTGATAAGATATAGCAAGTACCGGTCGAGTATGGAACGCCGTTAGTATCTTCGGTTATGTGCAAACACTCTTTTATGTGCAATTGCCATGACGTCATGTGGAATGGTCATGACGTTATGGATTTGGTCATTATGTTATTTCTCATTATGTTATGTAGCATGTAGTTTGCTTGCGGAAGTGTGAAGAAGACGGCTGTACAAGTAAGCCTATATCAAGTATCATAATGAAAAGTTGAGGACGTCAATATTGAATCTACTATTTAAATATGGTTCCAAGTAATTCGTACGACTGCATACCATCCGATGGCAAATGGACTTGTTGAACGATTTCATCGCCATATTGAAAGCTTCTCTCAAGGCATACAGTTATGTGATATATAATGAGTAATTTTCGTCCCACCCCAACCCGCACTAATCCCAATCGTAAACCATTACAACATCCATATGATGGCCCCTTTAAAGTTTTACGAAGAGCTGAAAAAACATTGTTCTTGACATTAATGCAATACACTGTCAGCATTGACCACCTAAAAGTAGCCCATTTAGATAGATACAGTACACACACCCACCTGCGCCCCTTGAGCCTAACAATTCGCCACATTTAACAGCTCCTGCTCTTGTAGAACTAGCCGATCTGGTGACGTGTTCATTTTCCAGCCCGTTTTGTATCGTTCGGTCGTTATCTCATTCACTAGAAGGGGGATCTTGTAGCGTCTCTACTATTTGTATTTAAACCGCAATATTGAATTTGTATAATCTTATATTTCATTTATAAACATATACTCTATATATTATTACTATATTTAGCAAAAGGTCAACTAAGGACAGCAACTTGTTTCTTGTTGTACCAGGAACAGGAATGTACCATGGCTTTTATTAACTAAAACAATGACATATAATCATCCTTAATTCTTATTGGTCAAGTATTACCTCATCTTTTGAATCATCCCAAATAATAGTAAGGAGTATTCCTATTGCTATACACTTCTCACATTGTTGTCATTCGGATTACTACGCAAGTATTTTTCACTGGAAATAAATTACCAGCAGTGCGGTATCCAGAATTGGATTCCAAGGGCTCCGCATGTAAATTTATAATATAACTATAACCCGGATAATCAATAGGGGCCTGATGTTGAGATTTTACCCACAATATTTCTAGTGTATGTAATGTAAACTATACCGGTATTGAGTTCAATCAAACAAATAACAAAACATGCTTCATATTTATTCATCTTTCGTTTGTTTATATATAAACCTTTGACCTTTGAGTGTCGGAGAAAACCCACGACAGAGCAGTCATGTTCAACACTTCCCCATCAATTATTCTTCATAGTACAGTATAACATTTAAGTACATTATTGTATACAGTACTAGGTCTATACTAACAATCTTCATTTATGTAATGTAAAATATATTGGGTTCAATCAAACAAAATATGGTTCATATTTATTATCTTTCGTTAATTTAAATATAAACCTTAAATATAAAACCCAAGGACTCTTGAGAAAACCCACGACAGTGCGATAAAAAATTTAAACGTTCATGTTCAACACTGCCCCATCAATTATTCTCATATTAGAGTATAACATTTAAATACATGTATTGTATACAGTACTAGGTCTATATGCATTTGTCAAATTTTAATTATATTGTCATTAAATCTAGTGTATGTAATGTAAAATATAGTTCACAAAACATGGTTGTTCATATTTATTCATCTTTCGTAGTACAGTATAACATTTAAGTACATTTGAAGTATTGTACAGGTATGCAGTACTAAGTCTATATGCATTTGTCACATATTTCCATCTCCTTTATTAACAATTTCCATTAATATGGTCATAAACTCTAGTGTATGTAAGGTAAAATATATTGAGTTCAATCAAACAAATCACAAAACATGGTTTATATTTATTCATCTTTTGTTTGTTTATAATTTAAATATAAACCTTTGACCTTTGAGTGTGGGAGGAAACCGAAGGACTCGGAAAAAACCCACGACAGTGCGATAAAACAATTACATTTGAAGTATTGTACACTCCTACTGCACGTGATACAAAAAATATACAAATGTCAAAGTATATCAGTGACATCGGTATTTTATTGAAAACGTATGGTGTTGATATGATAGTATAATACATACGGTATTCCAAGTATCGAAATGCACGCCATTGTGTCTGGATTCAATATTTTACATTAATTAGGCCTATGTCATCATTCCATTTCGATACTTGGAGTATACTACCGGTATCTTATCTGAGATTAATCCATGGACCTTTCGGTTAGTGTTGATATTTCCTATCAATATTAATATTATTATAGTTACAAGTCAAATAATTGTAATTATTCTGTTAATAATCAATTTTGAAACAGACTGAACCACTTCACAAAACCCTTCAACAGTGCAAGCTAGGGTATAAGTGTGGCCGACCGAGAATGAGTGGTTCAAACCCCTGACCACAACACTCAGAACGTGAATAAAAACTGCATGCATGTAGCGGCATATATCAATTTCACTAAAATGGTTAATTTAGGTAAATTTTGTATGGGGGAACGCAAATGAAAGCAGATCTTCAAATCAGTTAGAAGTAGACCTACAATCCATTCCTTTCTCATTTACGAAATCGGCTTACCTTGCAGCAAGGTATAGCTAAACTTGCCCTAGTCTAAAACCTAAATTGTGTCTTAACCTACTAACAACAGTGGCAGCACCATGGGGAAGGGGGGGGGTGTGATGGGGATGGTTAATCCCCGTCGGGCAGATCAAGTTCCCGTCGGACACGAATTGGCCAGAACAAAAATTATTTTCTTACGTTTTAAATCGTCTCGGAATGCTATAAATGTGCAAAAGTTAACAGGCAACACAGACCCTGTCTCTTATACACATCTAGATGTGTATAAGAGACAGCATCTACGTAATGAATTCACCTGATTTTCCTAGATAAGGCAATCTAACCTAAATCTCAAGCTATCATCACTAAAGCCTATGATACATTTAGGTTCATTTAATTTCTTAAGTACATTATTAACAACATTTAAAGGGTACCCATTCCAAGACATAAGCTTCAGTTACTAAGCTGTGCTTGTTATCAGGAGTACACAATGCTGTCTCTTATACACATCTTACCTATCTACACTGTATAACAGGAGGTACTAGCTGTTGTTGTTGTAGATAATATACTAACATTTAATAACATCCAAGAAG
>NW_022707033.1:299887-312642 GCF_011630105.1 Anneissia japonica
TTCACCACAATTTTGGTAAAATTAATGTTGAAATGAAGAATATATTTCAGTCTAATGTTAGTGCAAAATATCATTAGGCCTTTGTAATCACCGCACGACGCGCGACTAATATGACAACCAACACGCGCGTGGGTAAATCGTCCCGTACGCTGACGGTTTTTGGTCTGGTTGCTATGGTTTTTGTGACGTTCAGCGTGTAGAAACGCACGTGCGCCTAGAATGTCGATGCCAGAGTTATAACCTTTGATGTTCCGAGATGTGCGTCCTTTTGTTGAATTACCTTGGATTACCTTATACGTCTGTCATTTTGATAATGTTTTCAGTTTCTTAGATGCAATAGACAACATATTGTGCAGAGTCGTCCAGTTTTACATTCACATTCGGACGGAATATATCAGACGCTTTGGTAATAATGCACGCTACATATATCTTTTTAGTCAAATAGCCGGTACCTCTACTAGCAACAAGGTACGTACGTCACCGCCCATTTCCGTCATGTGATACTCAGTCTGCAAATTAATGCGGAAAATAATTAAAACTGTTCTTTCATAACATTTATTTGGTACAAAATGCTTGCAATAACCATTGATTATGAATACAATGCAAGCCATTATTAAAGTTAAGTCCGACAATATTTTCGTGTTGTGTTGTAGCTTTGTATTGTATATTAGCCATTCCGACCCTATCCAGTGTCAGTCGTAGTGGTGCTGAAGTAAACCAAAGTTCCGCGTATTTGCATTAAAATTGATGGAACATCCGCCCTCCCGCGAGCGGGGTAAAATTTGACCATTTGACTGAGTGGAGCAACTAGAGGAAACCAGCATCTTTACTACTGTACTGATGTATAGCGCCGCTCCGCGGACGGAGTAAAATTGCTCTCCGTGTACCCCAATGCATTTCGACCGGATGTTCCACTATATTGGGAAGCTGCTCTATCTTCTGCTATCTACTATCGAGTAAACGAACTTATTACTCACCCGAAGTACTGTATTGGATATTTCAGCTCCATTCCCCTGAGCCCTGTTCACATCTGGCTTTGTATTCTGAAATATCCAATGCAGTAAACAATAAAATACAATGTTTTCTTCCTTTGTGACAAATGTGTACAGTATATATGTTCACAAAAACAATTGGAGGCGTTTCGCAAATCTAAAAATTCGGGTACATTCATGAATCGCATTACTGTAAATTTATTTACATACTTGTACCAAATCCGTATGATAGCGCACTGAGCTAACGTCACTATCAATGCAGCATGATACTATTACTAGTCCAGTCGTAACAATCCACATCATGCCATCACATGCAGTCCATCCATACTGCACCAGGAGACACGGGAAGAAGTTGAGGTCATTCATCTCGTCCATTCCATTTGGATTCACTCAGTCAAATTGTGCAATAGAAAGAGAATCCTTAATATTAATATCATTAAATTGTGCTTATACATACACATACAAATATACATATATTAGGCCTATATACACAAATACACATGCATATACATTCAAATACACATACAAATATGTACATATACGAAGGCAAGTCGCGCGTAAATGCTGCGCGCATGCAGGCATGCTATAGTAGCTCCCACACTTCAGTCTCTGAAAGAAAGAATGGAAATCAAATTTAATGCAACAAAACGCATCAGGTTTGAGAATAAATTAAATCTAAGGGTCATTAAAAAAGTAATACTCTCGGATTAGAGTAAATGGCTCCACAATAAGCTCGATCCCTCTGGCTACAATAAGGGCTAAGGACGACTAACTTTGGGAGTAGCACACAAGTCAATTTTTTTTTGCTGGCACATGAAAACTATTCTTGGCACTACGGTGCTTGTAGGTTAAGTCACTCCGCAATTTTCCACCTATTCTTTAATCGTTTTCAAAAGTATTCCAGAGACACATCCGTTAGGGACTTTGGTTTTACAAGTCTGTTTCATGTCTTTAGGTTCTGTAAATGGTGTGTCAGTTCGATGTTGTAGTGATAAGCAAACATTTAATTAAATTATTTAAAAAAAAGTAGAGAGTTTAAAATTCTGTGTAATGGACAGCAAATGAATGCAGACTTGTTCATTTGATCGAATGTTATTCGAGTCTGAAGTTAAGTGAAGTTAAATGAAAGAATATGTTAAATGGATGGTTAGGTTGAAATATTACAGGTAAATGTGATTATGGTAAAATGAATGACAGAATAAAGAAATAAAACTAAATCTGCATTCAAAAAGATGTCCAATTTGTTTAATAATTGTACAACGTTACAAACGGAGCAAACTGATTAGATTTAAATTTATATTAAATTTCAATGTTCCAGAAATATTACAGGAACGTTATGTGCTGTAGGCCTATATTTTATGAGTTTTATGTACATGTAGGACCTACATTTTGCTAATAAATCGTTTCAATTCATTTTAATTATGCATATTTTGTATGAACATTCTTCAATGTAGTAGGCCTATCTCTCCGCCATTTCGTCGTATTCATTCGTATCGTTGCATCCTTGTAAAACCTAATTCCGTGACTGGCATGGTATCGAGGTGTTCTTTGTGTCAGTCGAAATTTCAGTGTCCGCTCTCTCCAGTGCATTTAGTATCTCTCCGTCTTTTTGGCGTAAGTATTTGCATGTTGCATCCTTAAGAACTAAGTATGTGGTGTCCATGTAAGTATCCTTGGGTCCGTAGAGTTGTAGTTTGGTAACTGTCGTAAAGCCACTCATTATCGGTCGACGGTCCAACGACCGTTGGCCGACGATTCAGTACCGGTATCTACTTTCTGAGCGGTTGACAATGCAACACCGTCTGCTTATTTTAGCTGCCGCTTTGAGCGAATCATTAAAATGATCGTTGTCGAGTAATTTTCTCCATTAATTTATCTGAAATTACAATAAAATGTTATATTAAAATCTTAATGGTCAATAGGTGTGCACTTGTATAGGCCTATTGTACTTTTCAGTACAACGGAAAAGAAAGGTTATGTTGAAATATTAACAGTAAATGTGATAATGGTAAAATGAAAGACGGAAAGAAAAATAAATCTGCGTTCAAAGAGATGTCCAACTTGATTGCTAATATTGCCCCGGATTTTACAAACGGAGCAAATCGATTATATTTTAATTTATATAAAAGTTGAATATTCCAGAAATATTGGCCTACCGTTAAGTATTATTATGTACAGCTGTACTGTATGTTTGTTAAGCTTATAAATTACAATTTTCTTAATTTTGGCATGATCGTTTAAGTTCATTTTAATTGTGCATATCTTGTATGTATATTCTTCAATGTATTTATTATACGTCAGGTACTTAGTATATCTCCGTACAGCGTCAATTCGCATCATGAAGTAATTCTGTGACTGGATGCTGTCGAGCTATTATTGGGTCCGGGGAGTTGGAGTTAGCATACCGGCCATAAAGCTTCGCCATAGTATCCGCTTTCTGAGAGCGATTGACGACGCCACGCCGTCGCCTGGTTATTGTCGGGCCAACTTTTGAGGGAATCATTAAAGTGATCGTTGTGCGACTGGTCGCGTAGCGTCTCCATATCATTTACGGTATCTGAAATGACAATACAATGTTATGTTTATATTTTAAAATATTGATGATCCGAAATAGGAAACGAAGGAGAAAGTGGAAGAGAAAAAAAAATAAACAAATAAAAAGGAAAGCGAATATAAAATACAGGAGAGTGAAGAAGAATTTAGAGATTTAGAGATCAAATATAAATGAATTTAAATGACGCTTAACAAAGTAGGACAGCACAGTACAACTCAAAGCATGCATAAGCATGGTTGAAAAGAAACCAGTTCCACACTCCAAAGGTACCAATCGTACCAATATCTGAAATGACAAACCTTACTCCAAAACCTTGAAAGTGGCTACATCATAACAAAAGTAAAAAATAGGCATGTTTGAGAACACCGAGACTCCGTAGATCCGAAAATACTGTACTAGTAAAAATAACACAGCAAAATATCACACAAACATAATTATGATTGACAAGAACAGTTTCTGTATATCCAGACAGGAGAGCCCATACCATACCAACAAGCATAATCTGTAATTAAGAATAAAGAATACTTTAGTAATTGAAATGTAAGCAAGTGTACATCAAACACAAAACATCTCTTTCAATAAACGTTTACAATATAGTACAATATAGCAAAATTGTTTAAATAAAGGTGAATCGGGCAAAGTTTGTTCATCAATCAAAGCTTATTCTACGATACCAAGTAAAGAGACAAAGACACCATGTTTTTTTTATATTTTATTACAACAATTTGAATCGCGGTTACAATATTATCGCGGATTTCAACAATCGCGGATTATAAAGGCCTATTACCATGCAGACTATGACATGTTTCACACAATAAGAAATACTTAAAAAGAATAATTGAAATGTGAGCAAGTGTATGTTCAAACACAAAACACCTCCTTCAATAAACGTTTACACTAGAGTACAATATAACAATAATGTTTAAGTAAATAAAGACGAGTCAGACAAAGTTTGTTCAATTTTATTTCAAAATTTTCTAAACCAAGGGGACAATATGAAAGAATAGGGTCACACATGCAATTCAAATAGGCCATAGGCCTATATTCATAATTTCAAACCCACTATGATCAAACTCATTAATCAAAGTTTATTCTACGATACCAAGTAAAGAGACAAAGACACCATGTTTGTTCATATTTTATCTTATTTTATTACAACAATTTGAATCGTTGTTACAATATTATCGCGGATTTCAATAAACGCGGATTGACTATGGCATGTTTCACACAATAAAAATAAATTAATTTATAATATATAAGCAAATTAAGTTACAAGAAGTACACTATATAGCACTTGCTTGTCTAATACAATGTTCATGCAAATCAGATATAATCGCATCTTTTTATGAATAGTAACGATGTATGTGAAAGATGATGATGTAGAAAGTATACAACCCCGTTTGTAACTCTGAAAAACAATAAACACAAGAAGTAATGTTTATTAATGCTATTAGGAAGATTTACACGTCTGTATTTTTTGAAGTACACTTAATTGCAGGCAGCACCTGCTACCCGTTATCGAGTGACCTAAAAACTAACAAGAATAAAATAATAAAATAAACAATATTTATGAGGTATTTACATAATTTGGTTTACAAAAGTGTTGCTGTGTGCGGGTGGACAAGCTGAAATTCGAAAGGTGGTTAGTTCTTACTTGGTTTGATGCTTGGATGCTCGAAGCGATGTCTTGCTGCGTTAGTCGCTTACCTGTTGTTGAGTCCTTTAGTTTTCAGACAGTGTGCTTCGGGATACTTAATTTGCACAACTGGTTTATCATGTATTGTATACATCATAGGCCTAAGTGTTAATGTTGTATATTTTGTAAATATGGATTGTTGAGTTCTGTGTTGTGTGATGTTTGTTTCTGTATTTTGAACAGACCCCCCTTAGAAAAAATAATGTATAGAATTGCTATAGTACAGGCCTGCTATAGTATACTTCTAAAGAAGTGTATAAACCCTATTGAAGATTTGTAGAATATCCATAGGCGTTTATTACATTATAAAATGTTTCATGTAAGAAACATTTCAATAACCTATAATTTTCCATTAATTTCAATAGCATTCTCTAACCTCTTATAGAGTTCTTATAGAATTCGGTAAACTACTTTGCTAAGAAACGTTTATAAAAAAAAAAAGACATAACATAGGCCTACTTAGTAAAATAATTTACTGAATTTATAGCATAACTTCTATAGAAGTCTTTGATCTTATTGAATATTTATAGAATATCTATAGGTTTCATAATACATTCTTAAACCAACCTATAATGTTCCATCAGTTTCAATAGCATTCTCGTAAACCTCCTATAGTGTTTCTATAGAATTCCGTCAACTATTTTGCTAATGGCGAGACCTGTATTTATAATATTCACTCGGTGTGCATCGGCATACTTAAGTTGCAGAACCGAGTTATCGTCAATCTTGCCGGCCTAAGTGTTAGTTCATTGAATACATTTCATTTAATAAGTACATTATCAAATGAATAAACAAACCATTAGCAAAATAATATATTGAATTTCTATTGAAATAATTACATTTAGGTTTATGGATCTTATTGATATTGTAGAACATCTATAGGTTTTAATTTAAATTAAATTTAAAATTAAATTTAAATAACTACATTTTTAATATAACGTATAGAGTTCTACCAATCTTCGTAGTATTCTAGACCTCTAAAAGAGTTCTTATAGAAGTCTATGAACTACTTTCTAAGGGAATGTTCTGTACAAATTCACAATAATCAACCAGTGTGCTATAGCATACTTAAGTTGCACAACTGGATTATCAAGCCTGTTTATCAATTCTACATTACATAGGCCTACATACATTAATAATCATATTTGAAGTTACACTAATAATCATATTCGAATATTTATTAAGATATGTCAAAATATTAGAGAGATGTCGATGCGACGACGGTGGCAATAACACCACATAGAATCCAGTTCTCGTTTGTCCGTAACTACGACGTAACAAATTTGTGTTGTGATCGAAAGCCCTACAATTTATCGTTGTGTAACAACAAGAGTTAGTAATCTGTGGAGAAAACATGACATTTTAACCAAGAAGTTATTAAAACATAACTTCTTGATTTCATCATGGGTTTAAGTTCTTACTATGTTTGATGCTTGGATGCACGTCTTCAAGTCTGGTGAAGAGGATAACAAGGTGTAAACGTCAAGAGACTCCAGTGGACAGATACAAATTTAAATAATTTTGTTTCTTATCTAAATATTTTGAGACTCGTATTTCTGGTGGATTACGTAAAGTTTAAAGAATGGAATCCAACATCTGTAAATACAAATAAAAAGAACATAAACGGCAAATCTACCAGGTTTCTCACCATAACACAGTAGACCAAGAAGGGTCATTATTGAAGTTGGTTTGCATAAAAATTGTTAAGGTATCCTTTGCACCGTATCCTTTGCACCGCACTTCACATATACTTTTTGTCTGGGGTCAATTATTTAAAATTCACTTGTTCCTTTTTATTGTATTGTAATTGTTTTCATTATGAAGAAATATTTTTTCTTCGAAATTGCAATATAATATTTTTTGTATCATAATCGTAAAGATTCTGATCACCTTGCAAAATGTATGTCTCACAATCGAATACTTTATACACTGCATATTATTTTGACATGCCATAGTGCATTAATATAGCAAGATTGACGTTTAATTTTTTAATCATGCCAGCTCCACCAATCAACACCTCGGACTTCCGTAAAGTTGTCGTAACAATATCACGGCCCATTATATATTATTTATATGATTATTAATGCACGATGCCTTGATTATGATCCGTCCCTTCAAATGTGATCTTCATTATCAAGATACTTTTGGACCTGAATATTTCGGGTGGTCTCGGGGTGCGGTCTCCACTTTGAGTGTTTGCTTTGTGCTAAAAGACTGATTAATATTTGGTTCTTTAAAAGCTAGGGGTCTCAAATTGGATGGTGTACTGTGTTCTATTTTTAAAAACTGTTTATTATTCCTCATTCTAATTGGATAGAAAGAAGTAGGAAAATAACATTCAATAAAAATTAAGAATTCGAAAAAAAAATCAGACCCGTCACAAAACAAACGCAACACAATACAATATATTGACCCTACTGGATCCGCCTCTGACATGCCCGTTATAGATTAGTGCAATGGCGTAGCTACAGTGCAGGCAGCACAAAGCACTGGGGCTGAGGGCTATTAGGGGCCAATTTATAAATAGACCTAAAAATAATAATTTAAAATAATTTCCAACTTAATTTTGAAGAAAAATACGACCAGAGGACCATTCAATAATAAATATATTCGGTTTTTAGAAGAGTAATTATTGATTACTGTGTTGATTTCAATTAAGTAGTGTATTCAAGAGGGCCCTACCCCAATTCTTTGTTAAATGGGAAAAAAAGGAAATTATATTAAATATTATATGTTTGAGAGTGCCATTTCCGGCCATCTAAATATGTTTTTTTAAAGTAAAATAATAGTTTATACCAAAAGTGTAGTTCTGTTTTTGCATTTTCGATTTTTGTAGTGTAACCTACCGGTATATAATATTGGACTAATCAATCATGCCGTGATGAACAAGTGTACTGCGCCCGTCCCCTTTTCCAGTTCTATCAGCAAATTTTGGACAACATTGAAATAAAATGACTTTCTCCGGTTCATGAATTATCCATGCATTCTTATGTCTTTTATTTCTCAAATAAAATGATTGACTTACCGTACTTACAGAATACACGTCCACTGTCATCTCCATCAGATCACACCCTCCTCCCTCCTTCGCTGACATTTAAAACAGGAATGAAGGACAATGAAATCTTTCACATTCTCTCGTTTTCACTTAATTACCTGTATTCAAAATAGTTTATCGCCAAATAATTACATTCTATCTGACATGTAGAAAAACAAAACTCAAGTGATTGTTATCACTATCACCTGGTTTCCGACATGCAAATTTGTTCTTTTTCGATGTCACGCGTGAAACACGTAATTATTATAGCTATATGACATTTTAATTTATACTCAAATTACAATAAATTTTCAATGTTAATAATATACAGTATGTGTGTTTCTTGTAAGTTATTAATGTTTATTCAATAAATAAGAACATAAGTACCATATGTGATCGCAGGCATTTACCAAATGGTTTAAAGCAATCCGAAGGGGAAAATGATATGTCTAAATGGGCTCTATTCTAGGACATTGACAAAGTACCGGTATTGGATAAATAATTGCGATAGAAGATAATAAAACAACATATCAACATTTTTCCTCCAAGTCCTTTTAAATGTGTTATCAGTATTTTACAATTTACACATTATACCTGTACCTTCTGTGGCATTTTAAAAGGGTATACTAAATAATAAAAATTAAATATTTTAATTTTGTTAGTTTATTAGTCGTTTTAATTTGGAACTTTCCCTGGCTACTAATCATGTGTACGATTTTAATAATACAGTTCATACAGGGGCGAATCCAGAGATGTCCAAAGGGGTGGTGGTGCGGTGGTGGCGAAAGTTGGGCCGATCGAGACAACACCGATCTAAGTGGTCGCCGCGAAATTTTTGTGTTCTAGACGCCCGAAAATAACATTTGAGGGGGTTTTTTGAGAAAATGTCATCTATTTTTCATAGCTACCTTCTAGACCCCCGGATCCCTCTTATTGGTACCTCTGGAAAAATAAAAACATTGAGGAAAAGCTCCCCCTTAAAAAATATCATAACGAGGATAACAGTGTCAAATTTACAGTGAAGTTCACTCATACTGACTGACCAGTCTCACAATTTTATTCCAACCACTGAGCATGTTTCGAACACTACTATACACCAAACTGACACACTATTACGTAAGATAAAGACAGCCAAAACAACACACAGAGCTTTAAAAGTAAATAGACATTAGGAGTGGATATGTAGCATTCTTGGAAAATCAAAGACAACACAACGCTCACAAAAACTTTATGACAAACATATTAGTTTGTGGCAAATCAGTTGTATGATATTGCAAAATAATTTATAACGTGTACAATTTGTTTAATTATATTAGAATAACTACAAAAATTAAATTGTTGAAAATAATAATCTCTTTCATGCACGTCATTAATTGTGTTTAAATTATTTCAGCAGGATTGGAAACTATAAATGGTGTCCCGCATTTAAATAGTGTTTCAAACAATACTGGAAAAATGAATTTACGCAATTCGGTACATGTTTATTGTTTTGAAGTTTAATTATTATACCATTTATCAGTACGTAGGCTGATAAATGACTGTCGCAATTAACCTATGCACCATTCCCTGTGAAAATCGTCACATTGTATGCCGCCCTCTGTGTTAGAGAAAGTTCTGAGAGTCGGTGAAAAAAAATTGTTAGAGATCGCTGCGTTTATTTATTTTTTTGTATATTGCATTGTATGGTAATGTTCTTTCTTCCTCCGAATTCTTAGTTTAACGTATATAGCGACTACCACCATCTTTCACACGAAGTACTCTCAAACAGAACACTTTGAACACACGTCTCATCACTGATTTCTAACAGGGTCTGGATCTGTTACACAGTGTATCCATGTTAATATTTACGGAAACTTCAACACTACTATACAAGCCGAGGAGATTTTCGAGATTCCACTTCCACTCTAGCCTGCGTGGGCCTTAGTGTGGGTTACTCAGTAAATTCTGTGCAATATGATCTTTTCAACTTTTCTATTTTTTTTGTTCTTTGTTTCAGTACCATCCTCATCCAACTTAAGTCGCTCGTTGGCGTCGCTGTCCAGAATGATGAAAATAATATCTCTTGTCAGTTAGCTCACAATGCCAGGGGCAATATAGTGTTGTTAGCTTGTTTATATCTCATTTTACAATTACGTTATGTTAAAAAAATATTCGAAATAACAACATAATAATGATACAGATAACGATATTTTTATTCATTAAGATAATGATAATAGTAATAATAAAAATGATGATGATGATGGATGATGATAACAATGAAAGATTTTTTATTCGTTTTCATTCAAACACAGGCCTATGTAAACACATTTGTAAGGTAATGATAGAAATTGTTCTCGAATACAAGAACAATTAAATGATGTTGATATCGTATCAAAAAGGTGTGTGTACGAAATCAATGTTGCTTAAAGAAAAAAGTAAAATGTATAAAACATTACTTTAGTCACGACTTGGTATTCAGACATTATAAATCATGAAGTTAAATGACAGTGTCTCGTATCATTGGACCTAGGCAGTATCGTTACCTATTTTTTGAGGACCTGCGGAGCGTGACTGATGCTCGTAAACATTTCTGTTTAAAAAGTGTTACTCCAATTCTACGCATTTCTCGAGCGTTATCAGCTTGACGTCACCAATCATAAACACGGCGACCGTTTATTGACGTGTTTGTAACCACTTCAGGGTTGTCTACATTCCTTCATGATACTCATTATCAACATCAGTCAAGAGTGTTCACTTCATTGTGTTGTAAACCGGGCCAAAACAATGCAACCGCCAACCGGGAGCAAAACACGTATCACGTACAAGTTCCCTAGAAGTAGGTCATTTCTTATTACTGCTTGGCGTTTTGCGCATTGGATTCCGTTGACGCACGCACAGCATGTACTGCTGACACACTTCGCGTCAACACCAAACGTGTAGCGGGATGTTTAGTGTGAATTCAGTATATCGTACAAGTTTGATGGACATATTGATAATAACATGACAAAGTTTATCAACTAGACTATAGGCTGTAACACAGAAATTAGATAATGAACTGTTGTGCCACTCTGGTGACGCTTTGATATCTGTAATCTTAAGGTTCACTCTCGGATTTGATGAGTAATTTTATTTGTTTGATATAAATGTTGAATTCACCAATAATGCACTTGTTTTTTAAATAATATGTTGCAATCTTCAATTGAAAATAAAAACAGAATTTTCTTTTTGAAAAGTTATCGTTCTTTTTAGCATTCATGTAATTTATTAAAACATTATGTAATGACATGTCTAAGTAACTAATTTTCCTCGAGATTTGTCTTGTAGTAACTTTGTACAGTAAATGTTATTAGCTTCTAAATTAGCAACTCAATATTTTATTATTAGAAGTTTTGAGAGATTTTCCGAAAAAATGTAGTTTTTGCACAATATGGGTCACTATTTTGTCTGTCTAATACTAGACCAGTACCGGTCTAATGAATTTCCCTCTGGTTGAAATTCTACGCTGATTCTACCATATTTTATACTATCAGGCAAATATTAGGCCAACAAATTTTTTTTTCGGGAAAAATATTAATGAATGATATCAATATAAATTAATATTTTATTTTTATGGTAGCTTAACCCCTGTTTATTTGTAAGGTCATGAAATAGAAAACCAAGCCAACAAACCAACTTCTCAGCTCAAGTAGGATATCTTTAACCACAGTCACGCTTTAATAAAGATAACATACTCAAACATTTGAATAGGCCTACTGTTTAGCGTCATGCCAATCAGAAATCAAATGCCAAAACTATTGGTCTGCTACATGCGTGGTTGTGGCGTTTCCACGTAGACCCCGAAAAAGGGATATTTATAATGAAGCCTCCATATTTCACTCTACCCAACCAAGAAATATATATTTCCTAAATGACCCAACTGGTCTCCTATGCGTTCCTAGACCCCCGATAGATGCCCGGGCATCTATATGTGTAAAAGCATTAAGATTACGGTATAACGTTAACGCATAGTAGTATCATGGTAAAAGAAAAACTGATAATTTATATAATTTTTAAAAAAGAATATTAACCATTAACTAAATAAAAATACTGTAGGTTCCAGGGGCGGATCCAGAATTTTTCAAACGGGGGGGGGGGGGGGGGGGGGGGGGGGGGGGTACAATGCCCTAGCAATGTTGTTCGCATGCTGCCAGTCAATGCACCTAGTGGAAAACAGGCTAAGCGTCGTGCGGTCCGATTACATAGTGCGCAGCGCTATTTCATGTGGGTCACACTAAAAATCGACTGGTACAAGCATTTATATTGCGACTGTGTGAACTGCGTTAACTCTGGTTTGATCCGTTTGCGTTGAAAAGTGCCTGAACTCTAGAAAAAAATGTAACCGTTAACACTGTTAAATTATATATAAAAAAGGGGTTATCTACATTCCTCCATTACCTGTCTTTTTATACACATCTAGATGTGTATAAGAGACAGCTGTTACACAGTGTATCCATGTTAATA
>NW_022707033.1:313592-323981 GCF_011630105.1 Anneissia japonica
GCTTCAAGTAAAATAAAATACTGTATATCTATGAAAAGACGATGTGCAATCATTGGAGGTTGAGCTGCGGAGCACACTAATTTATTAAAATATATTAAATTAGATCGGATATTTTGGGAGCTACTGCTATCTTTATCAGTGTTAAAGTGAGTAAACCAATCAGAACCAAGTAAAATATACAATCAGTTGATTGGATGACAAAATAAATGTTCGGTGACAAGTTATATACATTTATATATATATATACATATATATATATATATATGTATATATATATATATTTAATATTTCATGTTACAGAGCTTTCATACTAGTTATAGTATTATAATTTTTTATAAATTTCTGTGACACATTTACTTTGTTTAAATATAAACATTGAAATACATACCACCAAGGCAACAAGATCATCGTTATTGAAGGATTCTGTAGAGCAATTTATCCATGAATTATAGGCCTACTCCATGTTTTATCTTAGGAAAACAGTTCCATTTTATGTGACTGTGTATTTGAAATAGGTCAATTTTCAGTATTGTTGTCTTTGAAATTATCATATTGATCTTATTTTTCTTTTATTTGTTAGACTTTCCGTGTAATTTTCTTCCTTGTTTATGGTGTTCGTCGTTTGCCGCTATTAGAAAATAATGGTGACGGTTTCCACACGTAACTCCATTATGTGTATTAAGTTGGTTTTTGTTTCATTGTGCACTATTATTGTATTCGGTTTCCATGAACCGTAGTATTATTTGAGGTCGACACTATAAGTAGTCTATTTTTAATACAGAGTAGGCTTCTTGTTAGGCTTTTGCATAAACATACTGTATTCGTTCTGAATCTTATAAACAATTAAGGCCAACTCATACAGCGTCGGCCGACGCAGCCCGACGCGATTTGTTGTCGCGTCGGGTCTGTGTGAGTTGAACGCAGATGCGTCGGGGGCAGTCGAGTAGTAGAATATTAAACGTGTTTAATATTTCTCACGACGGCTTAAGACTGTCCCCGACGATAAATCGGGTCGGGCTGCGTCGGCCGACGCTGTCTGAGTTGGCCTTTACAATTTATTATACCAAGAAGTACCGATAACAATCTAAATGCATTTATTAATAGTAGGTCTTATCAATTTATTATATAATGATAAAAATAGTATTAATACTAATAATAATAATTTTCTGAAAATACGATAACTAAATATTAAATTAATAATTACGGTATTATTATATTATCGTTATAAAATATAATTGTAATTTATTTTATTTATTATTTATGTACTGTAATACAAACATTTATTATCGATTTCCATATTATATAATTATATAATATATTATTATTATCGTGATCATGATCAGTGTCACATAATTATCATTATCGTTATTATGCATTACGGTAGTAATTGTTGTTGTTGTTTTGCTGTAGAATTGTAAAGAATTGAATTGATACTACCGTATATGATTTCCCAGCTGCGACCTACTCTACAAGCTTTTCTATTAACCACAGTTCCACTATGTATGAGCGTTTCTGTGAAGTTGTATTCGAGAGAAAGTGCCTGGGATTTTAGGTCTTTACCTATCCTATAAAGTAGGTCTCCCTGTTCTAATGGATATGAAACTTATCTTGATAGCCAGAGGTATCACCATTTTTAATCAAATGAAATAAAGGAACTTTTCGTTTATGAGCTACTGCTTGATTATTATTACATGTTCCCATTCGAGCACTGTTTTATATATATATATAGTTCATACGCCCCCATGGCGCCCTTCACACTGGGCACAGAATATAGGCGAGTCGAGTGGCCGAGCGGTAAGGCAGGGGCGCCGCTAATTACAGCCTTAGCATCGGCAGAACCAAGTTTTCTCGAATAAGGACATAAAATGGAGGCCCAGTGTGCACATCTGACTCGTGTGCCTAAATTATGGGTCGTAACCAAAAAAATGGGTCGTCGCCAAACTTTTGCGTTGGGTCCCAAACAGGTTTGCAAAAACAATTCAAAATGTGCTAATTTCAGACAGTTGATATTTTAACAGGTCTGACGACTTAATTTTTAGGTGAATACTCATTAGAACAATATTTTATTATAGGCCCACCACAATGAATATTCTGAAATCCATATGACTATTATTTTTCTGTTGCCAAGGACATAAAATGGAGGCCCAGTGTGCACATCTGACTCGTGTCACGGTGCCTAAATTATGGGTCGTAACCAAAAAATGGGTCGTCGCCAAACTTTCGCGTTGGGTCCCAAACAGGTTTGCAAAAACAATTCAAAATGTGCTAATTTCAGACAGTTGATATTTTAACAGGTCTGACGACTTAATTTTTAGGTGAATACTCATTAGAACAATATTTTATTATAGGCCCACCACAATGAATATTCTGAAATCCATATGACTATTATTTTTCTGTTGCCGTTTACCACAACATAATTGTGTCAATCTTTTGACTGTTTAAAAACAATTTATAATAAACTTAAAACAGAAAATTACTGTCGGGTGACCTAAAAATAACATTATCCAAATGAATTTCAAATGTGTAACTATTGCGAATGCAAACAATAGGCCTAATATACCCAAAAGTTGAAATTAACAAGTAAAAAGTATTGAATAATAAAGTTATAGTTGCAGTTATAAATAAATATATTTACTAACAAAATATTTAATTGCAATTATGTACTTACTTTTACATTTATCTCAATTTTATTCATTCTATCTATTCTATACTTGTTTCTTGCTTTTATTACTATACCTTGTATTCCTCTTTTCTTTTTAGTTCTATCCCTTTTTAGCCTTGCATTTAATTTCTATATACTTTCTTTCTATTCTTTCTTATTCCTTCCCTTCTTCAGTTCATTTTCTTTCTATTCATTTTTCTTTCTTATTCCTTTTTAACCTTTCGTTTTCTTTCTTATTACTTTCCAATCTTTCGTTTCCTTTCTTAATACTTTTCAATCTATTCGTTTTCTTTCTTATTCATTTTTAATCTTTCATTTTCTTTCTAGTATTGTAATTTATTTCAATCTTTCCTTCCATTCTATACCTTTCAGTTTCTTTCAATTTGTTTGTTTTCCTTCTTTTCTTCAGTTGTTTTCTTTCTTATTCCTTTCCAATGTTTCGTATTCTTTCTTATTCCTTGTCAATCTTTCGTTTTCTTTCTTTAGCATCAGTTAAAATATTTACAATTATTGTTTTTCTTTACCTTGACTTTGTTGTCTGGGTTCATACGCATACGATTTGTTGTCGCGTCGGGTCTGTGTGAGTTGAACGCAGATGCGTCGGGGGCAGTCGCGTAGTAGAATATTAAACGTGTTTAATATTTCTCACGACGGCTTAAGACTGTCCCCGACGATAAATCGGGTCGGGCTGCGTCGGCCGACGCTGTCTGAGTTGGCCTTTACCTGTCTCTTATACACATCTAACCTTCGTTAAATGTAAATTTTGCATTTATTAATAGTAGGTCTTATCAATTTATTATATAATGATAAAAATAGTATTAATACTAATAATAATAATTTTCTGAAAATACGATAACTAAATATTAAATTAATAATTACGGTATTATTATATCATCGTTATAAAATATAATTGTAATTTATTTTATTTATTATTTATGTACTGTAATAAAAACATTTATTATCGATTTCCATATTATATAATTATATAATATATTATTATTATCGTGATCATGATCAGTGTCACATAATTATCATTATCGTTATTATGCATTACGGTAGTAATTGTTGTTGTTGTTGTTGTTTTGCTGTAGAATTGTAAAGAATTGAATTGATACTACCGTATATGATTTCCCAGCTGCGACCTACTCTACAAGCTTTTCTATTAACCACAGTTCCACTATGTATGAGCGTTTCTGTGAAGTTGTATTCGAGAGAAAGTGCCTGGGATTTTAGGTCTTTGCCTATCCCTGTTCTAATGGATATGAAACTTGTCCTGATAGCCAGAGGTATCACCATTTTTAATCAAATGAAATAAAGGAACTTTTCGTTTTCGTTTATGAGCTACTGCTTGATTATTATTACATGTTCCCATTCGAGCACTGTTTTATATATTGTCTGGGTTCATACGCCCCCATGGCGCCCTTCACACTGGGCACAGAATAGAAAAATATTGCACAATAACTTATCTCAAATATTATATTGCATCAAGATAGGCCTAATTCAAGTTACCGCATTGTCCTGTTTTCAGTTAGTCATCGTTTTTTTTTCTTTTTTTTTTTTATTACACGTGAGCATTATGTATACTTAGCCCATGTAATTTGTTAAACCCAATGCCCTTCGCCCGGGAATTACCATAAGAAACGCAGAATATCATCATTTATTTTAATACTTGACTCTCGGCCCTATAATGAAAACATGCGTGTACATTAAAACCGTATGTCTTTTTCAATTTGTATAACATACTTCTCAACGCGTATGTTACTATCAAGAGTGATCACGTGCCATAAAAGTCAATGTTAATTGGTCAGAAGAGCATCTGTTTGATTGATGATGTGCTGCCGTTGCCGTGTCTGTCATGATATTTTTTTTTGTTACATTTGTTAGTGATGGCACTGCTGTCCGAGGGTGCGTCTGAGCACTACAGTTTGCTTTAGGTTGCGAAATGCATTATTGCGTGATGCAACTACATAATCAAATAAAAAAAAGGAGAAACAACGCAACGTCTGCTAAATGTTCAATTAGGATTTCAAGGGTTCACGGACCAAGGTTTTTAACTGATACCCAAAGCTTATGAAATGATATTAACATACATCAAATCATTATATTTTAGGCGTACTTTTGATTGATTGAATTATTGACCCTAGATTTCCTAATATTATCGAATCGAATGAATTCTCATGCTGTTGTTGTTATGTTGTGGGAATGTATCCTACCTACAGAATTTTCAAATTTTAAATGGGTTTGAGTTGCTGGATATCTATTCGCTCTTTTGTTGGGGAAACTAAAGCCATAATATGCCTATTACAAACAGTTGGTAGCAATGGTGTCTGCGGTGATGTAATGAGCATAGTATCAATGATGTAATGCGCATGACATACCGGTACCATACCGTACGCCTATGATAACAATGACAATTTATCTCTAATATGTATATGAAGTGAAGTGCGGTCTACTTATCAGACGATGGTGAAACAATAATTAGAATCAGAACGTTTATGCAAAGTACCGTAATTTTGCGGGCAATGTCGAATTGCTAACGAGATGAGACAACACAACGTGATCACTTCTTCGATGGTGATGATGCAATAAAATGATAGGCCTATATATTTATAGTCTCATCAATCACACACGTTGTAGGCTTACTTACATCTACAAATTCGTCTATAGACTTTAAGTGGCGCGCGACAGCACGCAGACTTCACGCACACATATCAAAACAGCAGTATTATTTACTATTATTATTTCTGTTATTCTCATTATGCTTTAATTGATAACAAAAAACTTTGAGATCAAGACAAGCAGTTTCAGAACTCAGTGATTTACCGCAGCGGCATGGCGTTCATTAATATTGTTTGCATAGAAACCTTCCAAACAATATTGTTTTTGTTATTGCTCAGTTGTTGCTGTTATTGCTATTGTCACTGTTATTGTTACGGTATTCGACTTTTACTATCATATCATTACTGTTATTATCATTACATACATAGTTCCTACAATAATCAAAAAGTATATCAAATATAAAGTAATATCATAATGATAACATTAATAATAATAAATTATTATAATAATAGGCCTATTGATATAATTATATACAATACTATTTTATTATCATTGTTCTTGGCTTTAGTTAATATTATTTATATATGATTACCTATTAATTATGACTAGGCACATATATATGTATTATATATATATTGTACCATAATATCTATAATAGGCCTATTGATATAATTACATTATATAATACCGGTACTATTTTAATTATCATTCTACTTGGCTTTAGTTAATAGGCCTAATATTTATATATGAATACCTATTCATTATGATTAGGCATACACATGTATGTATGTATGTATGTCACATCTAGATGTGTATAAGAGACAGCTCTACAAGCTTTTCTATTAACCACAGTTCCACTATGTATGAGCGTTTCTGTGAAGTTGTATTCGAGAGAAAGTGCCTGGGATTTTAGGTCTTTGCCTATCCCTGTTCTAATGGATATGAAACTTGTCCTGATAGCCAGAGGTATCACCATTTTTAATCAAATGAAATAAAGGAACTTTTCGTTTTCGTTTATGAGCTACTGCTTGATTATTATTACATGTTCCCATTCGAGCACTGTTTTATATATTGTCTGGGTTCATACGCCCCCATGGCGCCCTTCACACCTGTCTCTTATACACATCTAGATGTGTATAAGAGACAGCTATTAGATTGTTTGATAAAATGTATTGTACTCATCAGGAATGTAAGACCCTCCAATTTTTTTCTGAGATACAGTACTAAGTTATCATATGAAGCTAAGCTGCCCTCTTAAAGCCCAATCACACTTATTAGGCCGGCCCAGGGTCACCTTAAATTACGGCCGACTCCTGTCTCTTATACACATCTAGATGTGTATAAGAGACAGCATATATATATATATATATATTACCTTTTGAGAGTTTTCGGCATTTATAGTACCACAGTTTTTAAAAGAAGGGCGGTCAGACATCTCTAAGGACGACATGATTGAATCGAAAAAGCAGTGGCCGACAATAAAGAAGGGAGAGGAGCCTTCCTTTCCTAAAACAATAACATCAAAAGCTTAATTGTGTGTGTGTGTGTGGGGGGTGGGGTTCACTATTGATTTTCATCAAAGAGTTCGCTCGAACTCAACAAACCGCCATTGAACCACTGAATGCGCCGCCTAGGGGCCGGATATTGAAACGCTTGACCTAAATAGGCATAATAAAAACAGATATACTCCAGGTTCAGGTTGAGGACCTACTTACCATAATTCCATGTGATAAACCTAATCAGTGCAGAATGATGTTTTTAAATATTTTATGAGATTCATATATGTAGAAACGAATAGCATTATTTGTGGCTACAAAATCCCAAAGACAGCTCTTCGAACAGGCCTTGTGTGGGTTTACAGTGCTCACGAAATCCCACTCCTAACACCTCTTTACCTCTCCTCAGGGAAATCCAAAGTGACGGAAATGAGTGAGTGTGCTTGCCAATTGGCACGTGGCTACACACACTTTCAATGCCAACCTGATTTGTGAGGAAGCGATTTGTTGTATCTTTAAAGTGGTTGCACGATGTACTGTAAATTTGTCTATTTACATGTTCACATTTTAGGCCTAAAGACCATGGGTTCTGCTATATTAATTCGTTAATGTAGAGCTTAGTCAAATTAACGCCCGCCCGCCTGCGTACACATAATCCACGAGTCGGCCATACACGGTTAATATATCAGAATATAGGCCTAATATTGGAAGCCAATTTCGATACAGTAAGCTGGCCTATTAATTATGGCTTTAGTTTCCCCAACAAAAGAGCGAACAGATATAACCTGCATCTCAAAACCATTTCAAATTTGAAAATAGACAGGTCACATTCCCACAACATAAAAACACAGCCTGAGAATTCATTCGATTCGTTTACATATAATACTATTAGGAAACCTAGGGCCTGCATAGCGATTGTTACGTAAGCACATTACTAAAGCACTCCAACCGCTTTGAATGCTATCCGAAATTACCGGTAATAAAAAAAAATAAAAAGACTTGGAAAGGCGAATACAGTTGTATCTCCAGAAGTCCGGCAGCAGGGACTCCATGGGTGGGGTCCGAAGGAAAAGGTTTTATGGTTTTCAGTGCTAAACTTGTGCAATAGGAAGTATACTATACATATAGGTCTGCAGTAGCTTTGGTTGCATAAAAAATATTTAAAATGACGAGTGGCGTCCGACAAACGTCCGACAGGGGTGGAGGTTCCTCTCTTTACCCCTCCCGCTGAAGGATGAATTTCACTCCCTCTCTCCGCTTCGTCTGACAACATTAACAAAAATCAGAACATAAGGCTATGAACAATAACATTTTAATGAGATGTAATATTATGCAGAAAATTGTAATATGAAGAAAGTTTGTTACACCTGCTAGGGTGTTTACACTCTTACAATTAATCAGCAAAAATATGTGAAAGTAAATAAAAGTCAAAAAGAATACGTCAGTTCTGAGAGAGTTACGTTTAAAGTCGAATTGTTTCGACATTTTCCGTATTGTTTCGACATTTTCCGAATTGTAATGAGGCTTTCCAAGGATTCACTGAAATCATCATTTCATTGTTATCCTTAATAGCCGGAAGCAAGTTAGTCGTATCAATCGAATATTGCTGTACTTGGCTTATCGACAACAGATATTGTTATTAATATCAACCACTACTTTTACCTTGTGTCTACAGTTTATCTATTTGATTGTCCACATTTAAAATGCCATATTTTGACAGCAAATAATGGGGCAGGTACAGCATCAAGATATCAATTCGTGACTTTTACTTAGATGAAGAATATATTATATTCGAGCACTGTCTCTTCCGTTACTGTATTTGAATAGGCCTATGAATTTGATTGATGTTTGTCTGAATTTATTTTTTGTAGCTTTGTATGAGGGCTAACATAAAGCTTTTAGGCTGTCTCTTATACACATCTAGATGTGTATAAGAGACAGATATATATATATATATATATAATATGTCATTATTTCCCGAGTAGCCAGCCCTAAAAGCTTTATGTTAGCCCTCATACAAAGCTACAAAAAATAAATTCAGACAAACATCAATCAAATTCATAGGCCTATTCAAATACAGTAACGGAAGAGACAGTGCTCGAATATAATATATTCTTCATCTAAGTAAAAGTCACGAATTGATATCTTGATGCATAAATGCATACATACATGTGTATATATGATAAAATTATTAATAACATTCCATACTAACTATTGTTATTATTTTGTGGCAGAAATTAGAAAAAGACGAATGAAACGTTAAATCCGACTTAATTCGTAATAAAAATTGCAATTCTACGTCCTTATTTTTGGTAAAAAGAGTTTTAAGAAAAATAAATTGATATCTTAAGACCTGACCATGACCAGATTGTCAGAATGAGACAAGATTAAGCCTAAACCCGTGTCCAATCAGAATCAAAGTTCATCACTTTTCAATCGCCAATAACCTTCACATTTAAGCCGACTGACCACACTCAAAGAAGCGGTCATCGCTTTCATTTTCAAAGAAACCTCCGGCTTCTTAAAGTTTGTTGTGTGCCAGTTATTGTGGATCGGAGTGTTATTCTCAGAAGTGCGGAAGGATTTGTAACAGAAGCATAAATTCTTACAAAATAGACGTACTGTATTACGTTATAATCCACTTACGGTTTTATGAAACGGAGCATAATTATTTTAAAAACAAAAAAAAATATTGTTAGAAGAGTGCGGGACATGGTTGCTCCGACTAGACTTTTAACACACTCTAAAGTCAACAGTAGTTACGCCTAACATATCTGTGTCATGAAACACCCAACAAGTATCAACCAAGCAGGGCATAAAGTATTCATAAACGGTCTGGTGAAAAGTGCTATTCAGTTGAAAGTACAGAAGAGAAAGGTTTGTATAATCATTTCTCTATGGTATAATATTGTTTTCATTTCAATATTTTTGTCAAAGTTGCACTTACTAATGCCAATTACGTTCATGGTTGATTATCATGTTTTTAAATTGTTATTTCCGTATTCCATGAGCACTTGGCAAAGATTCTGGGTTTTTTTTTCCTGACATCTTGATAGGAAGAAGTTTCGATTGAATTGACAAGCTTTTCGATTTTGGTATTATTAGACTTTTTGTCTCACAAATACCGTCGTTGGTCGGGAATGAATATTATTTCTAATGAACTTTCTGTTGTCGTTCCTTAATGCATTATGCTGTACCGTTAAAAACGATCAGATGATTCCATAATCATCACCATTATTTAGATTGAATTAGATTTATCTTCGGTAGTATACCGCGGCAGCTTTGTAAATGTATAGAGGTGTTTATCGCCTGTTCTGTTCTCTTCACATATAGGTTTCATTATTTTTTACTGTTTATTGTATCTTACTGTCAGTGGAAGATGAAAAATAACAAATAAGCCTCAATGCTGTACTAAAATCCCGATCAGAAACATATACGGTATCTGATGATGGCCTATGCCTATAGAGAGTGCCAGTAGAATTAATAAGGCACATTATATAGCCGTTAACACTGTTAATTATATATAAATCGTCAACGAAAGGTAAATACCTGTCTCTTATACACATCTAGATGTGTATAAGAGACAGATATAATGCAAAACAATTTAAAATTAAAATTAAAATGGAACAGTAGAGAAAATCCGATCAGAATGACAAAATAAACTAAGCATCC
>NW_022707033.1:324409-340767 GCF_011630105.1 Anneissia japonica
ATATATATATATATATATATAAATATATAATGGCCATATACAATGTATTGAAGAAGACCTACTCTACTAGCCGGTTATGCGTAAACGATATTCGCAGCTTACCTCAATTTGTACAAGGATTAAATGAAATTTTGCTGAATTATAATTACGATCTCACATAGAATTAATGCATGTCTATATTTGATTGTGTATCGCGAATTAGTATGTTCTTAAAATAGCTAGATAGGCCTTTACAGTCAAACCATGAAGTGCTAAATTATAACTCCACTGTCTAACCGACATAATATGTGATTCCAGATTGTGGGTCATAATTCATCTGCGAGATTTATTTTTAGCATTTTCCATTGTTATGCAACACGTATACCGAAACAAACTGCGCATGTCCAATCAATCCATTAAGTTTATACGCGTTTCATAATCGTGTATAACTGTGTCCTTATCTATTGAATACTTGTTCCATTTAGCTTTTTTAACAAGATCCCCTAATCCAACCTACTTCTATCCCATAATTATAGCTTCGATGTTGAACCTTTCTGTAGTACAACGACGTTAAACGCAACTTGAGCGATAGCCCAAGTTCAATGCCCTAAAGTTATCTTGCAATAATTCGCTATTAATAAACTCGTCAGAGCGTATGAGACGGCACTAGCCAATCACAACCGTCGAATCATCTACATTATCAGCCAGTGAGGAATTTTTTATGTCATAATTCGTAGCCACGGTTATGCAATGTAACGCTAATAGTAAAGAGGTAGCTCAGGATGTGTGTTTACATCAGCCAATCAGCTGTCGGATTTGAGTGTAACGGGGAGTGAGATGACCTGGTCTGGCACACTTTCCTCGGCGGGTTAAGGACGAGAAGAAAATAGTCCTAACCGCAAGCATTACTGCTTTGGCTTCAGCTCTTCATTGGAGCGTAATCGCAAAGCAACCTTCATTTTGTAAAGACTGGGCATCTATTGAGTGTTTTTAATGTTTTTCTGTGAGTTAAAAATATACTAAACGCTGTGAATAACATATCAAGCGCTTAACGTGATGGCGAATTATAAAGGTAGAACCGGAAGACGCAAGCTCGGCATATCCGAATGGGCGGTGAGTTCAACCTCCTTTTTAGTCCGATGAATTAAGCGCAACCTTAATAAATATTCTAATTTATTTTTAGAAATTATGTAGAATGGATAATCGAAACCTCCTTTAACTGCAGTAAGTTTCGAAAACAGTTGAAGCAGCTTTGGTCTGTATTGCGTAATGCATTTAACGTATCGGCCTAGTGCTGAGAGTTCGTTCATTGACTACCGACACTTTGCAGAACTAATAATGATTAATCTGATATATTATATGATTGTAGTTATATTATATCCATAAGTATATAGAAAATGAAAATTCGCTTTATGAACTATTATTCTGCAATTCTTTTATAAACATATTTATTGCTATTCTTTTTATTATTTCTTAAACACCATCTTCGGTATGTTTTTTTTTCTCTCATTCATAATTTGTGGAATTTCAATGCTTCATTCTAGAGAGGCCTCTATATCATAATTCATAGTAATCTTTGACATCCGACTCATGAAGTCTTCGTTCAATCTCAATGATAAATAATCGAAATTTTGTTCATGCTTGCGAGAAAGAAAAACTTAACTATATAGGCCTATCATGCAAAAAAATAGTTCACATTTTGAGGTTAAGTAACCAGCAAATGATAAAGTATGAGTAATTCACTGCTTTTCAAATGCTACTCATTTATTCAATCGTAAAAATGTATTGTACACGGAGATAACCTTTTATTATTCTATAAGTTTTCGTTGTTAAGGTAAATTAAAAAAAATAATTTGTTGTCCTTTTTTACTGCTACCTCGATTCATTAAAAGGCAACACACCATATCTTACTGCCATTTCGTAAAGATACTACAAATTTGTGCATTTCATAAAGCACATCTTTCTTTGTATATCAAATTTCATAATAAACTGTTATCAGCAAATCGACGGCCATAAAAATGCCTCCTTTTCACTATTTCTCATACGAGAAACTATATTATGTTTTTATTTGGCCTAATATGTTAAAAGGAGGTGAGTTTAGTGACGGGATGCTTTCTATATATCACTTGTTCAAGTTATTCATCTTCACCATTAGTGTTATTTAGAATTGCAGATTTTATCGCTAGCATTAATTAAAAAAAAAACAAAAAAAACTGAGCTTTAGCAGGGACAAAGTGAAATTTTGATATGAATATCAACGATAGGTCTATAACTGGGTCTGCCTGATTTTAATAAATATTCGCTTCACTCATTTAAAATACATGTAAAATGTTGCCAAGGCTGTGTTTTTACATTTTAGGAGATTTCAGGCTCAAAATGTTCTTATTTTGTTCTTATGTTACACACTTTTCAAACATAGAAAATTATTATTGTACAGCAGTAGGCCTATACATTGTACTGGAATGTAGGTAAAAGTGGCCCCGGTAAAAAATGGCCCCTGAAAAACAAGACCCCTGAAAATATGGCCACTGATGACAACTAGGTAAACCTACTTTACTGCATTATAGAGGGTATTACATAGTCATACCTACTAAACATAAAATAGATATATATTTTTTTGGTTTTTCTAGTTTTTAAAAATAAAAATCTCATTTGATATTTTACCTCAGCCTCAATTTGTTCTTATTTTGTTCTTAATTCTTAGGCAATTTCAGCCTCAGTGTTCTTATAAAATGTGTTCTTATAAAAAAAAAAGTGTAGGCCTACAATAAAATTTAATATAGCTTCCAGTTTGTTCTTAAAAATGAAGAATGATAAATATGCAAAGATTAATTTGTTTTGGATATACATTTGGAAATTTGAGAGGAGATTGCAATTTAAACCTGGTTTTCATAAAATCGCTACAAGCTATTGCCGACAGATTTCGGCAGCGCTGAATGGTCGGTCAAGTCGGGAACAACGGTGTAAAAAAAAAAACAGTCGAAGAGAATGCAGACCAAAAGGCTTAATCATTCCTCTTCTGACTTCATCGCAAGTTTATCTTCAAAAATATGTTTTTTCACCGTTTACTTTTGCACCTTCGCAAACACGCGATGCAACACAACAGTGTAGAGTTTATATATTTTGCAGTAAATTTAAGACTAGGCCTACATGTTGCCTTGATGCAAAACAATTTCTCGATCCACAAAGACGTTATCGTAATCGTGTCAAAATAAACATTAGATCAGATCAGTAAATGAGTTGATTAGTTTTTTGAGCAATGACGTCATTCGGGATGAATCAATTAATTTAATTCATTTATATCTTAATTGCAAAATATCTTTCCAACGTACCACAGACCGCTCACCTTTCACGACATTTTATAGGCCTTCGTTCTACAGGCTTTATACCGGGTAATGTTTATATTCATACCATGTACCACGTTGTTAATCTGTGTTGTATGCTATTTCTATGATTTATGATACAAGTCACCAAACCTGGTGCCGCCATTCATATTCTATATATAAACTTTCAATCGTCTGCTTGTAAAAATAGCTGTAAATAGCCTGCCTATAGTTAGCCAATCAATAGACATTGCCAACTTTTTTGATTTTGTAAAAGAAGTGAACTATGCAATTAATGTGAATTCGTGCGTCCTCTGTATGAAGTTAATCTCCAAACAATGGCAATACACCGCAAAATAATAACACAATGTGAATGAATGGTAATGGCGATATTTGCAAGGCGCATAATACCGGTACAAATCCTCTCTATGCTCTAAACACCACAGCCCAAGTGCACAGAAAAAGGAAGAAATGAATACCGTATAAAACCAAAGAGAAAGAATTAAGTACAGAATCAAAATAAAGGCTTGAAGAAAGTCAAAGGTGGAGAGTCATACCGTCTCAGGTTGGTTCCAAAACTTTGGAGCAGCAACAATAAAATATCGATCGCCACAAGTTTTAAGGTGACCAATGGGACAGTTAAGGATTGCAGATCACGATTTAAGTCTGTGGATGCAAACAGCAGAACTAACTGGAGATAGTGGGGTAATGAATTATGGAGTGACTTGTATACAAAAAACAAGATGAACGAGTAATGGAGACGATGCAGAATTGGGAATGCTCACCTTCTTAGGAGTGAGAGCAAGGAGTCTGACTGGCTACATTTAACTGGAGTTGTAATTTTCTCAGCAATTTCCGAGCAAGTACAACATTGCAAAAATTCAGTCGAGATAACTAAAACATTCACAAGTTTGGAAGTAGCATCATCATTGAGTAAATGTCTCACCTACCTGATGTTGTGAAGGGTGGTATGGTACCTAACAACTTTTACTCGGTTGCCGAATCATTTCAAAATTCAATATTTTAATCGGTTGCCTATAACCATGAGAGAGGTTGCCACCTCTTTTAAGGAAAATCATGCGCAATGAATTTGAGATCTTTGAAATACTACGATTTTGTTTGTCATTGGGTTATCTTTTGTATTCCTTATCCGAGAAGACTTGATTCTACCATCCGAACTATGAGGATGTTACACTAATTGAACCAGCGCCTATTCATTGAAGAGACTCTTGTGGTGTACGAGTGTTACCTGCATTAACCGCTTGGCCATCCACAATCCCCATTACTTTAGAAGGGTCAGCTTGAGATTAAAGGCAAGTCAAGCTACAGTATACAAGATATTATTGTCTACGTGAAGCAGATTTTGTTAAACCCTGGCATTAATAATACAGTATAACATACACAAATCCTTGATGTTAAAATTATGCTGGTATTGCATCACTGAAAAAATAAAATCATAAATTTATTACAATGTTCATAGTTATAGAGTTTTAGCAGGGTATACATGTGCTTACCGTATGTGAAAATAATTTGCAACAAATTTACAAGAAATTTTACTGGAAATATTCACTAATGGCTCAACTAACTGAAAATTTACTTGATGATCTCTGCCCAGAATTTAACACTTGGTTTAAAGTTTATTGTAGGCTTGGATGAAGCAAATCTTGTATATTCTGTCTGTATTTTTCTGTACATCTGGCATTATACAATTGCAACTATTAATCCTGTAACGGGCCCAGTAAATTAGTTGTCCCGAAAAATCTACACGATAGAGGGCGCTGTTTGAATTAATATTGCGTAAAGTATACTTGACCTACATAAACCTTAAATTCTAATATTTATAATAATGTACCTCTTTAACCCAAGCAAATCGCCTTGGCTGCAAAATGTTTTATAACGTTTCGGTGTACAGAAATGCCTCAGGTGTAATAATACAATTAAAATAATAATAGACTTAATAATAACTATTATTGATGTTAATAACGAAAATAATTTCAGGTGTACTTAAGTTATTTCACTTAGTATAGAAATAAATATTCATTTTTTTAAATAAGAAGATGATGATGAATTGATGATGACGATGTCCGCCGTAAAACTTGGACAACCCTCAAAATTTCAATAAAAATATTGAATTATTCATAATGTATATGTACCGATCGATTCACATTTAAATTATGTCTTTTATGTTAAGGATGAGTCACTCTGATATTGTTTAGCACTTGTGGAAATCATTATAGTATTACAATTGTTATATTAATGTCGTATTGTTATAGGCTTAAGACTACCTGGAAATTGATGTTTTATAAACAAAATAAAAAGGTAGCAAATGTACGGAGGGGGAGTGTGTGCAGACGGTGCTATCGCACTCGCTACCGGTAAGAAAAATAATTGTTGTATTGTGTTGTTGATACATTATTTTTATTATTATGAGCATAGTACCGTTAAGATTTTCAAAGTATGAAATTGCAATTTCTGGGCACCTAGGTCCATATTTTCAAAATTGTCACACCTCAGCCCCAACCATGGTGGAGCTGAGGCGGTGTGGACTCTCACGTACCCCCTGCCGCCAAATCCTGCATACGCCCCAGTAACAATACAATCAAATTCCATGAATTAAACAATAAAAACAAAGTTTACTTTTACAGTATTAAGTAATATCTTTGTAAGCATCAACTGTAAGCACGTAATTACGTTATTTTAAACCCGTAACTGACTGTCATTGAATGAAGGACGAGTCAGTCTGTTGTCCTCCCGGTTACGTAATACAGACCTCGTTTGTATTCGCGACCTATTGAGGGTGAACTCAAAAAGTAGGTCCATGGCCATCCTATTTTCATCCTTCCACAGTCTGCAAAGATTTGAAGGAACAAAATGAAAAAGCCTTGTGAAGAAAAATACAACCTGTATCGATATTATAATCTCCTTACACTTACCAAAGAATATAGGCCTAACTATATACTCATGGCCATATGTGGTTCACTGATATAAGGTTACCTTATATCAGTGAATCAAATTTAAACCATAAATTCTAAATAGGGGTACTGTACTGTATAAAATCATGGAGGTATAATAAAATTAACCGCTCTACAAACAAGTGCAGTATAACTATAATGGTAAGGCCAAATAAAATTCCCCGCCCTCATCAAATTTTGGAACATGAATGGCAGAAATACACTCACCAAAAATTTCAAATTCCATACGTGAAACTAACAATTAATTTTATTTGGCCTAATATGTAACGAGGGAATACATTTCTTGATTATAAAATATTTAATTTAATAGGATTATCAATTATCACATTATTATCATTTAAATCAATATTAAAAGCATATTTACATTGTAATCATAATCACTATTATAATTAGAATAACTTTTATGGGTACATAGTTAAATAAAAATGAAATATAAATAAAATACAGTAATATGAAAATAAGGCCTAATAAAATACATAATTCTGACAGACCCTTAAAGAAAAAAATATTAATGTACCCATTTTTTTTAAAGAAATGGAAAATTAAATCATGGTATTTATAGCGACCGCCTCTATCCTTCCTTGGTTTCACTATTATACCTCCATGGTTTCACCCACTCTATATACTGGACAGTAACTTGAAACACTTTTCATTCATGGTCATAAGTACGCAAGGCCTTCGAACAGGGCAGTGCGAACGTGTGGCCTTTCTAGGTACAGTCTGTAATGCCTAGATGGATAAGATTATTCGGTTGCTTAAATCATATATCCCATATTTTAACCACAAGAAGGTGGTACCAGGACTACCAGCACTAGTGTGTTTTTGAAGCAGACTTTCGAGTACGATAAAAAATAATAACATTACGGGGGGATTTATAGGCTATTTTGAGCGAATGATATATCATCAATTATTCAGGGCCGCGGCCATGGAGAGGGGAAGCAAAATTATAACTTTAAAATTGATTGATTCGAAGCCGTAAGGAAAGCGAAGTACAGTATAATTGCACAATGCACCAAGCTCAGCTTAGGATGTTCATACAATAGGAATTAAACATAGAAACATTCCCCCTTAATATTGACCATGTAGGTCTTCTATATACTGTATGTGTGGATCAACTATGTGATAGAAAAAGAACCGAGAACGCTCATCATATTATAAATCAGAAAGTCATCGCGCAACTACGCATCCCCTCAACCATGCCTCAACCAACTTCCAATTTTCAATGTTGTCGTTTGAGTGTTGCGGTGGTATTTTGAGTAATTTCCCCACACCCCCGCCCCCTCCTTCCTCACCACCGACTGGTCTCATAGGTCTGTTTAATTACGTTTACGTCAGTATTTCTCGCCAAGTCCGCCGCTACAAGGAAGAGTTGTCATATGAGGGCTGTTACTCCAAACAACGAAAATATTGAAATATATATACAGTAAAGTATTGAATAACAAAATTAATAAAAAAGGAAACTCATTTAAAGTGGTTTTATTGATATACCATTTTTTCTTTTATAAGAACCAGTAACATTTGCCCAGGCTCAGTGTTTTCGATTTCAGGCTCAAAATGTTCTTATTTTGTTCTTATGTTACACACTTTTCAAACATAGAAAATTATTGTACAGTAGTATACACCGAAAGGTCCACTGATTAATCTCAGATAAGAAAGTATAATACATACTACAAGTATTGAAATACACGCCATCGTGTTGGGATTCAATATTTCGACATTAATTATGTATTCATCAGGAATCCCGATGATGACATAATTAATGTCGAAATATTGAATCCCAACACGATGGCGTGTATTTCAATAATTGTAGTATACACTGTATTGGAATGTAGGTAAAAGTGGCCCTGGAAAATATATCCCATGAAAAAAAGGCAACTGAAAAAATTACCCCTGAAAAAATGGCCCAGAAAAAAGGCCCCGGTAAAAACGGCCCCAAATTACGGGTAGGTACACCTACTGTACTATATTAGAAGGTCGGCCTATTACATAGTCACACCTAGCACTTAAGGTACAGATGTAATATTTGGGTTATTCTAATTTAAAAAAAAATCTCATTTGACATTTTACCTCAGCTTCAATTTGTTCTTATTTTGTTCTTAATTTTAAAGCAAATTCAGCCTCAGTGTTCTTATAAAATGTGTTCTTATATACAGTATATAAAAAAAGTGTATTCGATGTTTAGAAACAGTATTTACTTTAATATTTTTCTGCCACACTATCGAATTAATCTGTTTATTTAAACAATTATCATACAATTTACTCACAATTCAAATTTTGTAAATTGATATTTTCTAATCTCGTTATAAGCCTTTTATACAGTGTAATAAATTCTGTATAAAGTTTGAAGTAGAAGACCAGAAGTTAAGCATTACATTGGCCACTGTGTACTCCTATCTTCATAAAAAGTTTTGTTTGGTATAATGAGCACCGTAAAAGCACTGGCTTTGTTGTTTAAGTGAAAGGCTTCTGTTCTCAACCAACGGTGTTCATTGACATTTTAAAATGGCTTTTCCTTGACTCGAACTTGGTCAAGAACGATTAACAAAACTTGTCCTTGTAAGGGTGTAAGTAATAATTAAACTTAACTTAAAAGATAAACAGTTGTAATACGCGTACAAAAGTACTGAAAATACCTTACTACTGTACTAGATACAGCCTCAGACTATTTGAAAAGTGCGTAACTCATTTATTAAATAATACTTTGCTTAGCGATATTGGACTGTTTTGAAAGGATTAACTTATAATAAGCATATTTGCAAGCCCTTTCTGTAAATGTATACATGGGACCATGTAATACACAAAAACAGAAAATGAAATTGATGAGAGTACGAGACTGTAGCACTTGGGGTTAAAATGTCTCGAGTGTTCCGAAAGGTATTATCTATTTAGGCCTAGTAAAGTGAGTGATAACCACTACAAAGTATCCAGGCCCACGCACGACCCACGTGCGACAAATACCTCAGGCGATTGCAATTTGTATGTAATGTTTTGTAGACAATCAACCGATAATATTATTCTCTGTGTTTACTCGACGGGATATTGGATAATTGGGTGATCATTATCTTGTGACTCCTCTCCCCTCCCCCAAAAAGTACAAATGATTGTATCATTTTCAGATCATCAAGAATGCATCCAGTGAACCCCCTCCCCTAGCTTATGGTTCGAAAATGAATGAAAATGATGACAACAAATTTAAAGGCTTTAAAAATGATGTAGAGACAAATTATTCGGCAGATACCCAGACTGAATTTACAATAGTAATATTAATAACAATTTCTGTTTAGTGTTAACTAGGACAAATGAATGGGTTAACTAACGGTACGCAGCTGCAGGCTGTGTTTTCATCAAAGAGACGTGGTTCAATGGGGATTTTTTTTTTCTGCTAAATTACAATCCTGATAGTTTTCAAGTTATGTAATCTCTTGGGGGTAAATCAATCAAGTTTTGTCATACATACTAGCTTGTGATCACACACAATTCGCTGAAGCATGGTCAATAGTGGCGACTCTGGGCATGCGCGGTATTGCCTTTCGTCTAACATTTTCTGCCTTGTTATCTGACTGTATAGAAAATGAAGGGAAGGGTGAGACATTAACAACGATTGGCCTACTTTGTTTGTTAATTATACCACAGTTACCTATATTTATAGTAATGTGATATAATAATAGCTTCTGCTTCTATTGAATTTGTTTATTTGAGCTATATTAATAATTTTATGACATTGCATTATGCTTTTGCTTCGAATCAAATCGAAATAAACTGTAGCGCCAAAACATGTGAGTAGTGATGGCAACTTCAAGAGTTTTCCTTTTCTTTTGGTTTTCTATATTAAATTAGACACAGGTAGTAATTAATTTGATACACAAGAAGGAAATCTTAAAGACAAAAATAATAAATTAGAAATAAACTAATAATTAAATAATAATTAACTAATAATCTAAATAATTAATAACTAATATAAATAATTCATAATAATAAACCAATGATATGTTATCAGTAATTATTATGATTACTGATAATATATTTTATTATTATTATTATTATTAATATTATAATATTATCGACAAATAATATTATCAAAATTTTCAGTTTTATAATCTCAATTGAATACTACGGTACTTCATTTCACTCACTTTCTAACTTGCCATATATATTATTGGTTTCACTCGTTTTTTTTTGTGTATATTATATCTTGTACGATTTTCCACATTTCTATTTTGTTTGTTGTGACGTTAATTTCTTCGAAGGGGTGGGGGATGTAGGTAGAGGTGCTTGACGATTTCCTGCTTGTCACCTGTTCATCCCTTTCTTTTCGCTGCATTTTCTGTTTTGTCTTCTGATATTTTTACTAGTTTTGTGTGCAGTGATGAAGCTTAATAAATAAATAAATAAATAAATAAATAAAGAAATAAATAAATAAAGAAAGAAATAAAGAAAATAAATAAATATTATTTAAACAATATGCCTACACTACCTTATATTCAATTTGATGCTTACTTTCAAAATTAAAATTACAGTATTATTTTCCCTAATAAACAAACCCATCATTGTTTCTATACGGCATTGATATTTGCTAACCCTTTAAACTGAATAGGATAAATCAAGGAGGTAAATACCTGATATCTGATAAAATAAAACCCGTACTGTATATGTATTATAATATGTTCTTATACATTTTACCATATTATATTTTCCTTCATTTTTTATACATTATGTTCCTGTTTTATATTCATATTTAGCATTTGAGTAACATATACATATAGGCCTACTTTATTAATTTTAGATTTATTATATCTACTCTATATCCATGTCATAGGACTATACTGTCATTAATTTCGTGCGATATTGAGGCTTTTAGTTCCGGAGCTTTTTCAGTTCTTATTGCTATTGTTTGGTTTCGACTTATTATTTATCCACGCCCTTTTAAAGGTGAATGCTTAATTTCATTTTTGTTTATTGATCATCTTACGTCCGTTAGTATTCTATGTATAAGAAGCTGCTGTTTTTCCAGTTTTCTGTGCCCTGAGAAGTCTTATAGCCGAAAAAGTTTGTGTGAACTTATAATTAAATTTTGGAAAATCCATGGGAAATCTTATACCTTGTTTGATCGTTTTTATTATATATTTATATATAATATATTACTTGCTTTGCACCCTTGGATGTTTTGAGTTTAGGTAATATAATACTGTATCGTTGATTAAAGTTTAATGGGACCAAGTATGATGGAGAGCATGACATTGAGGGTGACCCATAAAGTACGTACTGATGAGCACATCAATTAAAATCTTGGAGGTAAATTACAAATAACCATGAAGGAATTGTATAACGATGCAGGTTAACATGCGTCGGGCGTTCCGAAAGGTAACTAGGTCATTGATCAAGATAAACCAATCAGCGCTCACCTAACGGAATGCTAATACATTGGTTACGCAACCTTGACTGAGTTGTGACCGAATCGTATCATCGGCGCATGCGTAGTGTTCGATTACGTAAGGTACGATTCATAATCAATTTGCCTTGAAAGGGCTTATACAGTATAAAAAGCTGAGTATAACTCATGGGTCGTCACACTACTGTGTTTATTTCTAATTCAACATAAACTTACGCAACACGACTTGGAATTATTATTTTGGATAACTATTACTACTATATTTTGGATTTGTTAACACGTGATCTTAAACCGGTTACTGAGGTAGGTGACCAATTGTTAGCACTTGACTGTTGTCTTTTAAAAACAATTATTTAATTATGTTTTAATTATATCAATTCCCTGATCATTAGAAACACATACGAATGCTTTATTTTTTGTTTAACTTCACTACAAAATTCCGAGATTCAAAATTAATTGAAAGCTTAAGTAAGGGAAGAATATAAAGGACAGACATTCATTGATGTGTAGGCTAGCGAAGTATTGCTTCTTTTTTATAAGAACACATTTCATAAGAACACTGAGGCTGAAATCGCTTAAAAATTAAGAATAAAATAAGAACAAATTGAGGCTGACGTAAAATGTCAAATGAAGTTTTTATTTAAAAAAAATAGAAACCCCCACCCCCAACAAATATTATATAGGGGCCTATGTACTGTACCTTATTTACAGTAACTGTGACTAAGTAATGTAATGCCCTCTATAATACAGTACAGTACTGTATATACTGCTGTACAATAATAATTTTTTTGAAAATTGTGTAAAAATAAGAACAAAATATGAACATTTTGAGCCTGAAATCGGCAAGGAATAAGAACACTGAGACGATGGGAAAAATGTTACTGGTTATAAAAAAAAAGAAGTTGTTTACTGTATTAGTGTAGGAAATTTGAATCAATGTAGGCCTAGTGCATTTTAAAATTCGAAATTTGTGCGTTTAGTTGTGTGTGCTTTTTCATTCACTCGTGTTCAACTTATTTTCTGCTGGGCATCATTATCTGTTGTTTCCTGTAATCTGCCTACAAAAGAAAGTTACTACCATTTCCGCCTGCAAAATAAATCCAATACTGTTGCTCTTCCTGCTACTAGTAGTATAGTAATAGTTATTCTACTCTAGTATTATAGGCCTATAACGATTGTTAAAAGTACCGTACTACTTACTAGCTAGTTACTGTGTATACCGAAGTGCGGATGCATTTAAGATTATGGCACACTCAGAAATGGAACCAGAGTAAGATTTCTGTTTAAACTAATTGTTTCAAATTCAGTAGTTAAAGTTTATATTGTTGACAATGTTTCAGTAGTGTACCATGTGTACAGTATTTTGATTTACTTATTATTTTGAAATTTTAAGACAATTTTACAGTATTTTCCTATATTTTTATATGTCTGTTCGATGCACCATACATTTTGTATGAGTGCCACTGTATCAAAAGTGGATCCAATAAATTGATTGATTGATTGATTGATTAAGTCTGAAAAAATTTAGAGGAGCCCGGGCTGGCTCTCACCGCCCCCACCCCCTCTTGAATCTGCCACTAAATAACTATAGTATACTGTAGCTTATGAAATTGAAATCGAGGGTATTGGGGTTAATTCCTGATACAGTACGTTTTAAATATTTCAGCATTAAGAAAATATTAGTGTGTTGACCAGCTAGACGTCATAATACAGTTGGTAAAGCACGACGGTAAGAATCCTGATAACCAGGGGCGGATTTAGTGGGGGATTTAGAAAAGTAAAACAAAAAGAAAAAAGAAAAGGAAGAAAGTAAGAAAAAAAAAATCGCCCAAATTGCCTCAGAGGTTATTTTCGGGCGTTTAGAACATCAGATTTTCGCGGGGTATACCCCCGGACCCCGGGTAGTGTTATCTCGATGGCCCCACTTTTTACCCCCTTCGGACATCTCTTGATGCGCCCCTGATAACGTGACGTTCTGTTTTTTTGGAATTTAAATAGAATAACATTAATACTTAATAGATACGTTCGGCTCACAATTGAAAGTTATGATATTTATATTTTTCAGATTTTTTCCGGACCAGCAGGCCAAGAATTCCCTCCTTACAGTTATACGCCAATGCCAAGCGAAGAGCCACAAAATTTATGCATTAGAGCACCACCAACACAACGTCGGACGACAATTTTATCATCGTCTGCTTCAAGTGCTTCAACTGCATATGTGTCACAGGCTTTGAAACTGCCTTTGGAAATGCCGATAAAACAAGAACCCAACGATAACTTTGAGAGTGAAGGATTTTTAACACCAACTAGGCTACAGTTCCAACCCACCATGAATGACTCTGTTTCAGTCGAAGTTGACGGGTCTGAGAACGACTCCGCCCTATCTCGTAAAGAGCGAGCATTTATGCCCGAAAATCGGAAAGACGACAACTACTGGGTCAAGCGGAGGAAAAACAATGAGGCGGCCAAGCGATCACGAGAAAAACGCAGAGCGCTTGATCACTTGCTGGAGAGTAAGGTACTTGCCCTTAACGAAGAGAATTCACGTTTAAAGCGCGAGTTGGATTTGTTCATGGGAAAGGACAGAGTGACAGAGAAAACAAAACAACATTTGAATGGAACTGTTTTGCCTCTCGATATGCACCATCGTCATTTGATGTCAGCAGACAATTTGAGTGCGCAAATGGCAGACCGAAAACCAATTTCTTATGACTTTATGTACAGAAGCCCACCAATGGCTAGGTTATCTAATCGATTGTATCCGTACACCATGCCATCAATGTGTTCGGATTTGGTTATTTCACAAAGCGAACGAAGTGTACCTCAATTTTTTGGAAACGATAAGCAAGTTTTCTACCTTGCCTCGTCATCAAAAGGGACAATTAAATATGAAACAAAACCGAATCATACGTTCTTGACAAGCCAGCATTCTAGTATTAAAACGTCTCCAAATGGACATTACGATTCATACGAACCCGCTAACAAAAGAACAAGAATAGAAACTGAAAGAAATGATAAAGCTGTTAATATAAATCCCCACGGTGATGATTATAATAATGACAACAATTCTGATGACGTTTCAAAAAGTGACGTTGGAGATGTGAGCAACGACCATCGCTCTTCGTCAAGCCCCGGTCGTCTTTCCCCAACGCACAGTGCGTTTGCTAGTGGTATTGATGCCAAACGCTTACCGCATAAGTTGAGAGCCAAACTCGGAGCTGTGTCTCCAACTGAAAGCAATACACCAAACTCTCCAACATTTCAAAATTTAGAAACGCAAGACGACAGCACTTCTCTGTCGAGAGTCAATCTGGAAAAATTCAACGCGGACGACAGTACCGTTCATTCGGACTTGCGTAACGTTCGGCTTGAGATCGGCGGCATTTGTACACCACCATCTAGTACAACAAGTGAGGATAATGCGCAGAGCTTAGACGCAGATAAAAATACATTGACCACCAAAACATCACAAGCTGTAGAGAAAAATGGTGATGAACATTCGTTTGAAATAAAACAAGAACCGACAGATTGGACTGAGAATATTAATGCAACGTTCACTTCCACACAAGCTACTCGATTAAGCCACGAGAGGATGATGAAGGCCGCCCAAGCATTAACGGAAATGGAAGCGTCTGAGGCAAGGACGCAAAAGAGTGCTCAATCTTCACAGATGTCGTCAAATGATGCAAAATACTGGGAAAAGCGTCGTCGCAACAACTTTGCGGCGCGAAAATGCCGCGAGTCAAAACGTCTACTTCATGAATATCGGTGTGCGCGCGCATCGTATTTAGAGCACGAAAATAGCCAACTTCATTCCGAAATCGACATACTCACAAAAGATGTAGCAAGCCTGAAAGAAATGTTAAAAGCGAAGCAACAACTTCGTGTTGCATAGAATTAACTAGAGACACTTAGTCCTTCCAATGGCTGTTTAAGTTTCTATAAAGTAGGCCTATGCAATGGATTGACAGTTACCTAGCGGTCTATTATGTAGCAATAACTTTAAAACAAAAAGCTATTTGAGAAATTGCATGGAATTAGCTGATTTCCGTCAATGACACTTAAAGTACAAACGTTTGGTAAACGCTCCGCTTTGAGTGATTAAACTGGTGGGCACTACCTTCCCATCCTAACGCACATTACACACGGTATTGTTAACCTAACAAAATTCCCATTGTAGAAAAATTATTAATCCGCTAAAAAGAAAATGCTGCTCCGTTGATCTTAGTTGTGACTTTCTACAAAGAGTAGGCCTATATTATAAAACTATTCTATACTCTTTGGTTTTTATGTTCGTTTGTTTATATAAATGATCTGGATATAGTTCTACTGTATCAATAAAACGATAAAAACTCAGTTGTGTTTTTCTAGTATTTTTGTCAAACAATCAATTAAACAATCAATCAATCAATTTAATAATTGTATTAAGCGCTTTTTCCCTGGATCACATCGCTTTTCATAATTCACTATTATTCAATGACTTTTAACTGTATAACATAACAATAGAAGAATTTTTTTACATATATTCATTATAGACTAGAAAAAAAATCTGAAAAAAATGAGTTACGGGGAGTGGAATGTTAGAAGCAATCCACATAGCCAGATATCCTAATTAATCCCTTCTGGTCACCCTAAGCCCTGTTGACACTTGATTTTACTCCTTGTATACAAATGGCGGCCATTTTTCAAAATGGC